>NW_027419708.1:0-5753 GCF_009905375.1 Apium graveolens | reverse complement strand
GAGAGGTTAAAGGATGTCAAATGATGTTTATGATGTTAACATGTTAATTCTACCAATATATGGTGCAAGTGAGTCTTAAGGTGCAAAATTACTATAATAGGGTTTAAAAGTGACTACATGGTTGATTAGAGCCAACATGTGGACCAAATTGACTCGTATGAAAGTGGTACAAGAGAGGGTTAAAGGATGTCAAATTGGATGTTATGATGTTAACATGTTAATTCTACCAAATATTGGTTGAAAGTAGTCTTAATAAGGTGCAAAGGGTATTACTCTAATATGGTTTAAAGTGACTTACATGGTAGATTAGAGCCAAAATGTGGACCAAATTGACTCGTTGAAAGTGGTACCAAGAAATGGTTAAAGGATGTCAAATTGGATGTTATGATGTTAAACATGTTAATTCTACCAATAGATGCTGAAAGTGAGTCTTATAAGGTGCAAAATTACTCTAATATGGTTGTAAAGTGACTTACATGGTTGAATATAGCCAAAATGTGGACCAAAATTGACTCGTATGAAAGTGGTACCAAGAGATGGTTTAAAGGATGTCAAATTAGGATATTTATGATGTTAACATGTTTAATTATACCAAATCTATGGTGGAAAGTTAGGTCTTATAAGGTGCAAAATTACTCTAATATGGTTTAAAGGGACTTACATGGTAGATTAGAGCCACAATGTGGACCAAAATTGACCTTGTATGAAAGTGGTACCAAGAGTATGGTTAAAGGATGTCAAATTGGATGTTTATGATGTTAACATGTTAATTCTACCAATATATGGTGCAAGTTAGTCTTATAAGGTGCAAAATTACTCTAATATGGTTTTAAAGTGACTTACATGGTAGATTATAGCCAAAATGTGGACCAAAATTGACTCGTATGAAAGTGGTACCAAGAGATGGTTAAAGGATGTCAAATTAGATGTTTAT
This sequence comes from Apium graveolens, assembly GCF_009905375.1. Classification (NCBI taxonomy): domain Eukaryota; kingdom Viridiplantae; phylum Streptophyta; class Magnoliopsida; order Apiales; family Apiaceae; genus Apium; species Apium graveolens. The sequence continues at coordinate 4,819 of NW_027419708.1, read as the reverse complement.
GATGTTAACATGTTAATTGTACAATATATGGTTGAAAGTGAGTCTTATAAGGTGCAAAATTACTCTAATATGGTTTAAAGTGACTTACATGGTTGATTAGAGCCAAAATGTGGACCCAAAATTGACTTGTATGAAAGTGGTACCAAGAGATGGTTAAAGGATGTCAAATTGGATGTTTATGATGTTAACATGTTAATTCTACCAATATATGGTGGCAAGTGAGTCTTATAAGGTGCAAAATTACTCTAATATGGTTTAAAGTGACTTACATGGTAGATTAGAGCCAAAATGTGGACCAAAATTGACTCGTATGAAAGTGGTACCAAGAGATGGTTTTAAAGGATGTCAAATTGGATGTTTATGATGTTAACATGTTAATTTCTACCAATATATGGTTGAAAGTGAGTCTTATAAGGTGCAAAATTACTCTAATATGGTTTAAAGTGACTTACATGGTAGATTAGAGCCAAAATGTGGACCAAAATTGACTCGTATGAAAGTGGTACCAAGAGGTGGTTAAAGGATGTCAAATTAGATGTTTATGATGTTAACATGTTAATTGTACCAATATATGGTTGAAAGTGAGTCTTATAAGGTGCAAAATTACTCTAATATGGTTTAAAGGGACTTACATGGTAGATTAGAGCCAAAATGTGGACCAAAATTGACTCGTATGAAAGTGGTACCAAGAGATGGTTAAAGGATGTCAAATTGGATGTTTATGATGTTAACATGTTAATTCTACCAATATATGGTTGAAAGTGAGTCTTATAAGGTGCAAAATTACTCTAATATGGTTTAAAGTGACTTACATGGTAGATTAGAGCCAAAATGTGGACCAAAATTGACTCGTATGAAAGTGGTACCAAGAGATGGTTAAAGGATGTCAAATTGGATGTTTATGATGTTAACATGTTAATTCTACCAATATATGGTGGCAAGTTAGTCTTATAAGGTGCAAAATTACTCTAATATGGTTTAAAGTGACTTACATGGTAGATTAGAGCCAAAATGTGGACCAAAATTGACTCGTATGAAAGTGGTACCAAGAGATGGTTAAAGGATGTCAAATTGGATGTTTATGATGTTAACATGTTAATTCTACCAATATATGGTTGAAAGTGAGTCTTATAAGGTGCAAAATTACTCTAATATGGTTTAAAGTGACTTACATGGTAGATTAGAGCCAAAATGTGGACCAAAATTGACTCGTATGAAAGTGGTACCAAGAGATGGTTAAAGGATGTCAAATTGGATGTTTATGATGTTAACATGTTAATTCTACCAATATATGGTTGGAAAGTGAGTCTTATAAGGTGCAAAATTACTCTAATATGGTTTAAAGTGACTTACATGGTAGATTAGAGCCAAAATGTGGACCAAAATTGACTCGTATGAAAGTGGTACCAAGAGATGGTTAAAGGATGTCAAATTGGATGTTTATGATGTTAACATGTTAATTCTACCAATATATGGTGGCAAGTTAGTCTTATAAGGTGCAAAATTACTCTAATATGGTTTAAAGTGACTTACATGGTAGATTAGAGCCAAAATGTGGACCAAAATTGACTCGTATGAAAGTGGTACCAAGAGATGGTTAAAGGATGTCAAATTGGATGTTTATGATGTTAACATGTTAATTCTACCAATATATGGTTGAAAGTGAGTCTTATAAGGTGCCAAATTACTCTAATATGGTTTAAAGTGACTTACATGGTTGATTAGAGCCAAAATGTGGACCAAAATTGACTCGTATGAAAGTGGTACCAAGAGGTGGTTAAAGGATGTCAAATTAGATGTTTATGATGTTAACATGTTAATTGTACCAATATATGGTTGAAAGTGAGTCTTATAAGGTGCAAAATTACTCTAATATGGTTTAAAGTGACTTACATGGTAGATTAGAGCCAAAATGTGGACCAAAATTGACTCGTATGAAAGTGGTACCAAGAGATGGTTAAAGGATGTCAAATTGGATGTTTATGATGTTAACATGTTAATTCTACCAATATATGGTTGCAAGTGAGTCTTATAAGGTGCAAAATTACTCTAATATGGTTTAAAGTGACTTACATGGTAGATTAGAGCCAAAATGTGGACCAAAATTGACTCGTATGAAAGTGGTACCAAGAGATGGTTAAAGGATGTCAAATTGGATGTTTATGATGTTAACATGTTAATTCTACCAATATATGGTTGCAAGTTAGTCTTATAAGGTGCAAAATTACTCTAATATGGTTTAAAGTGACTTACATGGTGATTAGAGCCAAAATGTGGACCAAAATTGACTCGTATGAAAGTGGTACCAAGAGATGGTTAAAGGATGTCAAATTGGATGTTTATGATGTTAACATGTTAATTCTACCAATATATGGTTGAAAGTGAGTCTTATAAGGTGCAAAATTACTCTAATATGGTTTAAAGTGACTTACATGGTAGATTAGAGCCAAAATGTGGACCAAAATTGACTTCGTATGAAAGTGGTACCAAGAGATGGTTAAAGGATGTCAAATTGGATGTTTATGATGTTAACATGTTAATTCTACCAATATATGGTGGCAAGTTAGTCTTATAAGGTGCAAAATTACTCTAATATGGTTTTTAAAGTGACTTACATGGTAGATTAGAGCCAAAATGTGGACCAAAATTGACTCGTATGAAAGTGGTACCAAGAGATGGTTAAAGGATGTCAAATTGGATGTTTATGATGTTAACATGTTAATTCTACCAATATATGGTTGAAAGTGAGTCTTATAAGGTGCAAAATTACTCTAATATGGTTTAAAGTGACTTACATGGTTGATTAGAGCCAAAATGTGGACCAAAATTGACTCGTATGAAAGTGGTACCAAGAGATGGTTAAAGGATGTCAAATTGGATGTTTATGATGTTAACATGTTAATTCTACCAATATATGGTGGCAAGTTAGTCTTATAAGGTGCAAAATTACTCTAATATGGTTTAAAGGGACTTACATGGTAGATTAGAGCCAAAAAGTGGACCAAAATTGATCTGTATGAAAGTGGTACCAAGAGATGGTTAAAGGATTGTCAAATTGGATGTTTATGATGTTAACATGTTAATTCTACCAATATATGGTGGCAAGTTAGTCTTATAAGGTGCAAAATTACTCTAATATGGTTTAAAGTGACTTACATGGTAGATTATAGCCAAAATGTGGACCAAAATTGACTCGTATGAAAGTGGTACCAAGAGATGGTTTAAAGGATGTCAAATTGGATGTTTATGATGTTACATGTTTAATTGTACCAATATATGGTGGAAAGTGAGTCTTATAAGGTGCAAATACTCTAATATGGTTTAAAGGACTTACATGGTAGATTAGAGCCAAAATGTGGACCAAATTGACTCTGTATGAAAGTGGTACCAAGAGATGGTTAAAGGATGTCAAATTGGATGTTTATGACTGTTAACATGTTAATTCTACCAATATATGGTGGCAAGTTAGTCTTATAAGGTGCAAAATTACTCTAATATGGTTTTAAAGTGACTTACATGGTAGATTAGAGCCAAAATGTGGACCAAAATGACTCGTATGAAAGTGGTACCAAGCGATGGTTAAAGGATGTCAAATTGGATGTTTATGATGTTAAATGTTAATTCTACCAATATATGGTTGAAAGTGAGTCTTATAAGGTGCAAAATTACTCTAATATGGTTAAAGGGACTTACTGGTGATTAGAGCCAAACTGGGACCAAAATTGACCTGTATGAAAGTGGTACCAAGAGGTGGTTAAAGGATGTCAAATTAGATGTTTATGATGTTAACATGTAATTGCTACCAATATATGGTTGCAAGTTAGTCTTATAAGGTGCAAAATTACTCTAATATGGTTTTAAAGTGACTTACATGGTAGATTAGAGCCAAAATGTGGACCAAATTGACTTGTATGAAAGTGGTACCAAGAGATGGTTAAAGGATGTCAAATTGGATGTTTATGATGTTAACATGTTAATTCTACCAATATATGGTGGCAAGTTAGTCTTATAAGGTGCAAAATTACTCTATATGGTTTAAAGTGACTGTACATGGTAGATTAGAGCCAAAATGGGACCAAAATTGACTCGTATGAAAGTGGGTACCAAGAGATGGTTTAAAGGATGTCAAATTGGATGTTATGAATGTTAACATGTTAATTCTACCAATATATGTTGAAAGTGAGTCTTATAAGGTGCAAAATTACTCTATATGGTTTAAAGTGACCTTACATGGTGATTAGAGCCAAAATGTGGACCAAAATTGACTCGTATGAAGTGGTACCAAAGAGATGGTTAAAGGATGTCAAATTAGGATGTTTATGATTTTAACATGTTAATTCTACCAATATAAGGTTGCAAGTTAGTCGTATAAGGTCGCAAAATTTACTCTAATATGGTTTTTTTAAAGTGACTTACATGCGTAGATTAGAGCCAAAATGTGGAACCAAAATTTACCCTTGTATAAAGTGGTTACCAAGAAGATGGTTTAAAGGCATGTTCAAATTGGTGATGTTTATTGACGCTTAAACTGTTAATTCTACCAATATATGGTTGCAAGTTATTCTGATAAGGTGCAAAATTACTCTAATATCGGTTTTAAACGTGACTTCCATTGGTAGATAGAGCCTAACATGGTGGACCAAGGAATTGGACTCAGTATGAAAGTGGTGACCCAAGAGGTGTTAAGAGTGCAAATTAGCTGTTATTTCTGATGTATCACCGTTCATGTCTACCAATATCTGGTTGAAGTGAGTCTTATAAGGTGCACAATTAACTCTAAATAATGGTTTAAAGGACTTACATGGTAGATTAGAGCCAA
>NW_027419707.1:0-19845 GCF_009905375.1 Apium graveolens | reverse complement strand
TGGCGAAGAGTGACTTACATGGTTGATTTAGAGCCAAAATAAAAGTGGTACCAGAGGTGGTTAAAGGATGTTATATTGCATGTATATGATGTTAACAAGTAAATTGTACCATATATTGTGGGAAATGACTCTAATGTGGTGCAATGTGACTCTAATATGGTGAAGAGTGACTTACATGGTTGATGAGAGCCAAATATTGCCCAAAGACTCGTATAAAATTGGTACTAAGAGGTGGTTAAAGGATATTAATTGCATGTATATGATTGTTAACATTGTCAATTATACCAATATATGGTCGCAAGTGACTCTTATAGGGTGTAATGTGACTCTATATGGTAAGAGTGACTTACATGGTTTATTAGAGCCAAATGTGGCCCAAACTTGACTCGTATAAATTTGGTACCAAGAGTGGTTAATGAAGTCAATTGCATGTATTTGATGTTAAAAGTTCAATGGTACCGATATATGGTGCAAGTGACTCTTATAGGGAGCAAAGTGACTTTAGAGTGGTGAAGTGAATTACATGGTTGATTAGAGCCACAATGTGGCCCAAAATTGACTCATATAAAAGTTGTACCAAGTTATTAAAGATGTTAAATTGCATGTATATGATTTTAACATGTCAATTGTACCAATATATGGTGGCAAGTGACTCTAATAGGGTGAAAAATGACTATAATATGGTGAAGGGTGACTTACATGGTTGATTAGCCAAAATGTGGCCCAAAATGACTCATACGAAAGTGGTACCAAGAAGTGGTTAAAGGATGTTAAGTTGAATGTATATGATGTTAACATGTCAATTATACCAATATATGGTGGAAAGGGACTCTTATAGTGTGCAAAGTGACTCTAATATGGTGAAGAGTGACTTATATGGTTGATTAGATCCAAAATGTGGCCCAAAATGACTTGTATAAAAGTGGTACTAAGAGGTGGTTAAAGGATGTTAAATTGCATGTACATGATGTTAACATGTCAATTATACCAATATATGTGGCAAGTGACTCTAATAGTGCAAAGTGACTCTAATATGGTGAAGAGTGACTTATATGTTGATTAGAGCCAAAATATGGCCCAAAATTGACTCTTACAAAAGTGGTACCAAGAGGTGGTTAAAGGATGTTAAATTGAATGTATATGATGGTTAACATGTCATTGTACCTATATGGTGGAAAGGGACTCTTATAGTGTGGCAAAGTGACTCTAATATGGTGAAGAGTGACTTACATGGTTGATTAGAGCCAAATGTGGCCCAAAATTGACTCGTACAAAAGTGGTACAGAAGGTGGTTAAAGGATGTTGAATTGCATGTATATATTTTAATATGTCAATTGTATCAATATGGTGGCAAGTGACTCTTATAGGGTGCAAAGTGACTCTAATATGTAAAGAGTGACTTACATGGTTGATTAGAGCCAAATGTGGCCCAAAATTGACTCTTACAAAAATGGTACCAAGAGTGTTAAAAGATGTTAAATTGCATTATATCATGTTAACATGTCAATTGTACCAATATATGTGTGACAGTGACTCTTATAGGGTGCAAAGTGACTCTAATATGGTGAAAGTGACTTACATGGTCGATTAGAGCCAAAATGTGGCCCAAAATTGACTCGTATAAATGTGGTACCAAGAGGTGGTTAAAGGATGTTAAATTGCATATATATGATGTTAACCTGTCATTGTGCCGATATATGGTGGCAAGTGATTCTAATAGGGTGCAAAGTGACTCTAATATGGCGAAGAGTGACTTACATGGTTGATTAGACTCGTATAAAAGTGGTACCAGGAGGTGTGTTTAAGGATGTTAATATTGCATGTATATGATGTTAACCTTTAAATTGTACCAATATATGGTGGGAAATGACTTTATATTTGGTGCAAGTGACTCTAATATGGCGAAGAGTGACTTACATGGTTGATTAGACCTCGTATAAAATTGGTACCAGTGGGTTAAGGATGTTATATTGCAGTATATGATGTTAACAAGTAAATTGTACAATATATGGTGGAAGAACTCTAATTTGGTGCAATGTGACTCTAATATGGTGAAGAGTGACTTACATGGTTGATTAGAGCCAAATGTTGCCCAAATTGACTCGTCTAAAATTGGTACTAAGAGGTGGTTAAAGGATATTAAATTGCATGTATATGATGTTAACATGTCAATTATACCAATATTGGTCGCAAGTGACTCTTATAGGGTGCAATGGTGACTCTAATATGGTGAAGAGTGACTTACAATGTTTATTAGAGCCAAAATGTGGCCCAAACTTGACTCGTATAAATTTGGTACCAAGAGGTGGTTAAATGAAGTCAAATTGCATGTATTTGATGTTAAAAGTTCAATGGTACCGATATATGGTGGCAAGTGACTCTTATAGGGAGCAAAGTGGACTTTAGAGTGGTGAAGAGGGAATTACATGGTTGATTAGAGCCACAATGTGGCCCAAATTGACTCATATAAAAGTGGTATCAAAAAGTTGTTAAAGGATGTTAAATTGCATGTATATGATGTTAACATGTCAATTGTACCAATATATGGTGGCAAGTGACTCTAATAGGGGTGAAAAATGACTATAATATGGTGAAGGGTGACTTACATGGTTGATTAGAGCCAAAATGTGGCCCAAAATTGACTCGTACGAAAGTGGTACCAAGAAGTGGTTAAAGGATGTTAAATTGAATGTATATGATGTTAACATGTCAATTGTACCAATATATGGTGGAAAGGGACTCTTATAGTGTGCAAAATGACTCTAATATGGTGAAGAGTGACTTATATGGTTCATTAGAGCCAAAATGTGGCCCAAAATTGACTTGTATAAAAGTGGTACCAAGAGGTGGTTAAAGGATGTTAAATTGCATGTACATGATGTTAACATGTCAATTATACCAATATATGGTGGCAAGTGACTCTAATAGAGTGCAAAGTGACTCTAATATGGTGAAGAGTGACTTATATGGTTGATTAGAGCCAAAATATGGCCCAAAATTGACTCTTACAAAAGTGGTACCAAGAGGTGGTTAAAGGATGTTAAATTGAATGTATATGAATTTTAACATGTCAATTGTACCTATATATGTGGAAAGGGACTCTTATAGTGGTGTAAAGTGACTCTAATATGGTGAAGAAGTGAACTTACATGGTTGATTAGAGCCAAAAATGTGGCCTAAAATTGACTCGTACAAAAGTGGTACCAGAAGGTGGTTTAAAGGATGTTAAATTGCATGTATATGATTTTAATATGTAAATTGTATCAATATATGGTGGCAAGTGACTCTTATAGGGTGCAAAGTGACTCTAATATGGTGAAGAGTGACTTACATGGTTTGATTAGAGCCAAAAATGTGGCCCAAAATTGACTCATACGAAAGTGGTACCAAGAAGTGGTTAAAGGATGTTAAATTGAATGTATATAATGTTAACTATGTCAATTATACCAATATATGGTGGAAGGGACTCTTATAGTGTGCAAAGTGACTCTAATATGGTGAAGAGTGACTTATATGGTTGATTAGAGCCAAAATGTGGCCCAAAATTGACTTGTATAAAAGTGGTACCAAGAGGTGGTTAAAAGGATTGTTAAATTGCATGTACATGATGTTAACATGTCAATTATACCAATATATGGTGGCAAGTGACTCTAATAGAGTGCAAAGTGACTCTAATATGGTGAGAGTGACTTATATGGTTGATTAGAGCCAAAATATGGCCCAAAATTGACTCTTACAAAAGTGGTACCAAGAGGTGGTTAAAGGATGTTAATTGAATGTATATGAGTTAAACAATGTCATTGTACCTATATATGGTGGAAAGGGACTCTTATAGTGTGCAAGTGACTCATATGGTGAAGGAGTGCTTACATGGTTGATTAGAGCCAAAATGTGGTCCAAAATTGACTCGTACAAAAGTGGTACCAAAGGTGGTTAAAGGATGTTAAATTGCATCTATATGATTTTAATATGTAAATTGTATCAATAATGGTGGCAAGTGACTCTTATAGGGTGGCAAAGTGACTCTAATATGGTGAAGAGTGACTTACATGGTTGATTAGAGCCAAAATGTGGCCCAAAATTGACTCTTACAAAAATGGTACCAAGAGGTGGTTAAAAAGATGTTAAATTGCATGTATATTCATGTTAACATGTCAATTGTACCAATATATGGTGACAAGTGACTCTTATAGGGTGCAAAGTGACTCTAATATGGTTGAAGAGTGACTTACATGGTCGATTAGAGCCAAAATGTGGCCCAAAATTGACTCGTATAAATATGGTACCAAGAGGTGGTTAAAGGATGGTTAAATTGCATATATATGATGTTAAACCTGTCAATTGTGCCGATATATGGTGGCAAGTGATTCTAATAGGGTGCAAAGTGACTCTAATATGGCGAAGAGTGACTTACATGGTTGATTAGACTCGTATAAAAGTGTGTACCAGGAGGTGTTAAAGGATGTTTAAATTGCATGTATATGATGTTAACATTTAAATTGTACCAATATATGGTGGGAAATGACTTTAATTTGGTGCCAATGTGACTCTAATATGGCGAGAAGAGTGACTTACATGGTTGATTAGACTCGTATAAAATTGGTACCAGGAGGTGGTTAAAGGATGTTATATTGCATGTATATGATGTTAACAAGTAAATTGTACCAATATATGGTGGGAAATGACTCTAATTTGGTGCAATGTGACTCTAATATGGTGAAGAGTGACTTACATGGTTGATTAGAGCCCAAATGTTGCCCAAAATTGACTCATCTAAAATTGGTACTAAGAGGTGGTTAAAGGATATTAAATTGCATGTATATGATGTTAACATGTCATTATACCAATATATGGTCGCAAGTGACTCTTATAGGGTGCAATGTGACTCTAATATGGTGAAGAGTGACTTACATGGTTTATTAGAGCCAAAGTGTGGCCCAAACTTGACTCGTATAAATTTGGTACCAAGAGGTGGTTAAATGAAGTCAAATTGCATGTATTTGATGTTAAAAGTTCAATGGTACGATATATGTGGCAAGTGACTCTTATAGGGAGCAAGTGACTTTAGAGTGGTGAAGAGTGAATTACATGGTTGATTAGAGCCACAATGTGGCCCAAAATTGACTCATATAAAAGTGGTACCAAAAAGTTGTTAAAGGATGTTAAATTGCATGTATATGATGTTAACATGTCAATTGTACCAATATATGGTGGCAAGTGACTCTAATAGGGTTGAAAAATGACTATAATATGGTGAAGGGTGACTTACATGGTTGATTAGAGCCAAAATGTGGCCCAAAATTGACTCGTACGAAAGTGGTACCAAGAAGTGGTTAAAAGATGTTAAATTGAATGTATATGATGTTAACATGTCAATTGTACCAATATATGGTGGAAAGGGACTCTTATAGTGTGCAAAATGACTCTAATATGGTGAAGAGTGACTTATATGGTTCATTAGAGCCAAAATGTGGCCCAAAATTGACTTGTATAAAAGTGGTACCAAGAGGTGGTTAAAGGATGTTAAATTGCATGTAACATGTATGTTAACATGTCAATTATACCAATATATGGTGGCAAGTGACTCTAATAGAGTGCAAAGTGACTCTAATATGGTGAAGAGTGACTTATATGGTTGATTAGAGCCAAATATGGCCCAAAATTGACTCTTACAAAAGTGGTACCAAGAGGTGGTTAAAGATGTTAAATTGAATGTATATGATTTTAACATGTCAATTGTACCTATATATGGTGGAAAGGGACTCTTATAGTGTGTAAAGTGACTCTAATATGGTGAAGAGTGGACTTACATGGTTGGATTAGAGCCAAATGTGGCCTAAAATTGACTCGTACAAAAGTGGTACCAGAAGGTGGTTAAAGGATGTTAAATTGCATGTATATGATTTAATATGTAAATTGTATCAATATATGGTTGGCAAGTGACTCTTATAGGGTGCAAAGTGACTCTAATATGGTGAAGAGTGACTTACATGGTTGATTAGAGCCAAATATGGCCCAAAATTGACTCTATACGAAAGTGGTACCAAGAAGTGGTTTAAAGGATGTTAAATTGAATGTATTAATGTTACATGTCAATTATACCAATATATGGTGGAAAGGGACTCTTATAGTGGTGCAAAGTGACTCTAATATGGTGGAAGAGTGACTTAATGGTGATTAGAGCCAAAATGTGGCCCAAAATTGACTTGTATAAAAGTGGTACCAAGAGGTGGTTAAAGGATGTTAAATTGCATGTACATGATGTTAACATGTCAAATATACCAATATATTGGTGGCAAGTGTACTCTAATAGAGTGCAAAGTGACTCTAATATGGTGAAGAGTGACTTATATGGTTGATTAGAGCCAAAATATGGCCCAAAATTGACTCTTACAAAAGTGGTACCAAGAGGTGGTTAAAGGATGTTAAATTGAATGTATATGATGTTAACATGTCAATTGTACCTATATATGGTGGAAAGGGACTCTTATAGTGTGCAAAGGACCTAATATGGTGAAGAGTGACTTACATGGTTGATTAGAGCCAAAATGTGGTCCAAAATTGACTCGTACAAAAGTGGTACCAGAAGGTGGTTAAAGATGTTAAATTGCATCTATATGATTTTAATATGTAAATTGTATCAATATATGGTGGCAAGTGACCTCTTATAGGGTGCAAAGTGATTCTAATATGGTGAAGAGTGACTTACATGGTTGATTAGAGCCAAAATGTGGCCCAAAATTGACTCTTATAAAAATGGTACCAAGAGGTGGTTAAAAGATATTAAATTGCATGTATATCATGTTAACATGTCAATTGTACCAATATATGGTGACAAGTGACTCTTATAGGGTGCAAAGTGACTCTATATGGTGAAGAGTGACTTACATGGTCGATTAGAGCCAAATGTGGCCCAAAATTGACTCGTATAAATATGGTACCAAGAGGTGGTTAAAGGATGTTAAATTGCATATATATGATGGTTAACATGTCAATTGTACCAATATATGGTGGAAAGGGAACTCTTATAGTGTGCAAAATGACTCTAATATGGTGAAGAGTGACTTATATGGTTCATTAGAGCCAAAATGGTGGCCCAAAATTGACTTGTATAAAAGTGGTACCAAGAGGTGGTTAAAGGATGTTAAATTGCATGTACATGATGTTACATGTCAATTATACCAATATATGGTGGCAAGTGACTCTAATAGAGTGCAAATGACTCTAATATGGTGAAGAGTGACTTATATGGTTGATTAGAGCCAAAATATGGCCCAAAATTGACCTCTTACAAAAGTGGTACCAAGAGGTGGTTAAAGGATGTTAAATTGAATGTATATGATTTTAACATGTCAATTGTACCTATATATGGTGGAAAGGGACTCTTATAGTGTGTAAAGTGACTCTAATATGGTGAAGAGTGACTTACATTGGTTGATTAGAGCCAAAATGTGGCCCTAAAATTGACTCGTACAAAAGTGGTACCAGAGGTGGTTAAAGGATGTTAAATTGCATGTATATGATTTTAATATGTAAATTGTATCAATATATGGTGGCAAGTGACTCTTATAGGGTGCAAAGTGACTCTAATATGGTGAAGAGTGACTTACATGGTTGATTAGAGCCAAAATATGGCCCAAAATTGACGTCATACGAAAGTGGTACCAAGAAGTGGTTAAAGGATGTTAAATTGAATGTATATAATGTTAACATGTCAATTATACCAATATATGGTGGAAAGGGACTCTTATAGTGTGCAAAGGGACTCTAATATGGTGAAGAGTGACTTATATGGTTGATTAGAGCCAAAATGTGGCCCCAAATTGACTGTATAAAAGTGGTACCAAGAGGTGGTTAAAGGATGTTAAATTGCATGTACCTGATGTTAACATGTCAATTATACCAATATATGGTGGCAAGTGACTCTAATAGAGTGCAAAGTGACTCTAATATGGTGAAGAGTGACTTATGGTTGATTAGAGCCAAAATAGGGGCCCAAAATTGACTCTTACAAAAGTGGTACCAAGAGGTGGTTAAAGGATGTTAAATTGAATGTATATGATGTTAACATGTCAATTGTACCTATATATGGTGGAAAGGGACTCTTATAGTGTGCAAAGTGACTCTAATATGGTGAAAGAGTGACTTACATGGTTGATTAGAGCCAAAATGTGGTCCAAATTGACTCGTACAAAAGTGGTACCAGAAGGTGGTTAAAGGATGTTAAATTGCATCTATATGATTTATAATATGTAATTGTATCAATATATGGTGGCAAGTGACTCTTATAGGGTGCAAAGTGACTCTAATATGGTGAAGAGTGACTTACATGGTTGATTAGAGCCAAAATGTGGCCCAAAATTGACTCTTATAAAAAATGGTACCAAGAGGTGGTTAAAAGATATTAAAATTGCATGTATATCATGTTAACATGTCAATTGTACCAATATATGGTGACAAGTGACTCTTATAGGGTGCAAAGTGACTCTAATATGGTGAAGAGTGACTTACATGGTCGATTAGAGCCAAAATGTGGCCCAAAATTGACTCGTATAATATGGTACCAAGAGGTGGTTAAAGGATGTTAAATTGCATATATATGATGTTAACATGTCAATTGTACCGATATATGGTGGCAAGTGATTCTAATAGGGTGCAAAGTGACTCTAATATGGCGAAGAGTGACTTACATGGTTGATTAGACTCGTATAAAAGTGGTACCAGGAGGTGGTTTAAAGGATGTTAAATTGCATGTATATGATGTTAACATTTAAATTGTACCAATATAGGTGGGAAATGACTTTAATTTGGTGCAATGTGACTCTAATATGGCGAAGAGTGACTTACATGGTTGATTAGACTCGTATAAAAGTGGTACCATAGGAGGTGGTTAAAGATGTTATATTGCATGTATATGATGTTAACAAGTAAATTGTACCAATATATGGTGGCAAATGACTCTATTGGTGCAATGGGACTCTAAATATGGTGAAGAGTGACTTACATGGTTGATTAAGCCAAAAGGTTGCCCAAAATTGACTCGTCTAAAATTGGTACTAAGAGGTGGTTAAGGATATTAAATTGCATGTATATGATGTTAACATGTCAATTATACCAAGATACTGGTCGCAAGTGACTCTTATAGGGTGCAATGTGACTCTAATATGGTGAAGAGTGACTTACATGGTTTGATTAGAGCCAAATGTGGCCCAAAATTGACTCGTACGAAAGTGGTACCAAGAAGTGGTTAAAAGATGTTAAATGAATGTATATGATGTTAACATGTCAATTGTACCAATATATGGTGGAAAGGGACTCTTATAGTGTGCAAAATGACTCTAATATGGGGAAGAGTGACTTATATGGTTCCATTAGAGCCAAAATGTGGCCCAAAATTGACTTGTATAAAAGTGGTACCAAGAGGTGGTTAAAGGATGTTAAATTGCATGTACATGATGTTAACATGTCAATTATACCCATATATGGTGGCAAGTGACTCTAATAGAGTGCAAAGTGACTCTAATATGGTGAAGAGTGACTTATATGGTTGATTAGAGCCAAAATATGGCCCAAAATTGGACTCTTACAAAGGTGGTACCAAGAGGTGGTTAAGGATGTTAAATTGAATGTATATGATTTTAACATGTCAATTGTACCTATATATGGTGGAAAGGGACTCTTATAGTGTGTAAAGTGACTCTAATATGGTGAAGAGTGACTTACATGGTTGATTAGAGCCAAAATGTGGCCTAAAATTGACTCGTACAAAAGTGGTACCAGAAGGTGGTTAAAGGATGTTAAATTGCATGTATATGATTTTAATATGTAAATTGTATCAATATATGGTGGCAAGTGACTCTTATAGGGTGCAAAGTGACTCTAATATGGTGAAGAGTGACTTACATGGTTGATTAGAGCCAAAATATGGCCCAAAATTGACTCATACGAAAGTGGTACCAGAAGTGGTTAAAGGATGTTAAATTGAATGATATAATGTTAACATGTCAATTATACCAATATATGGTGGAAAGGGACTCTTATAGTGTGCAAAGTGACTCTAATATGGTGAAGAGTGACTTATATGTTGATTAGAGCCAAAATGTGGCCCAAAATTGACTTGTATAAAGTGGTACCAAGAGGTGGTTAAAGGATGTTAAATTGCATGTACATGATGTTAACATGTCAAATATACCAATATATGGTGGCAAGTGACTCTAATAGAGTGCAAAGTGACTCTAATATGGTGAAGAGTGACTATATGGTTTGATTAGAGCCAAAATATGGCCCAAAATTGACTCTTACAAAAGTGGTACCAAGAGGTGGTTAAAGGATGTTAAATTGAATGTATATGATGTTAACATGTCAATTGTACCTATATATGGTGGAAAGGGACTCTTATAGTGTGCCAAAGTGACTCTAATATGGTGAAGAGTGACTTACATGGTTGATTAGAGCCAAAATGTGGTCCAAAATTGACTCGTACAAAAGTGGTACCAGAAGGTGGTTAAAGGATGTTAAATTGCATCTATATGATTTTAATATGTAAATTGTATCAATATATGGTGGCAAGTGACTCTTATAGGGTGCAAAGTGATTCTAATATGGTGAAGAGTGACTTACATGGTTGATTAGAGCCAAAATGTGGCCCAAAATTGACTCTTATAAAAATGGTACCAAGAGGTGGTTAAAAGATATTAAATTGCATGTATATCATGTTAACATGTCAATTGTACCAATATATGGTGACAAGTGACTCTTATAGGGTGCAAAGTGACTCTAATATGGTGAAGAGTGACTTACATGGTCGATTAGAGCCAAAATGTGGCCCAAAATTGACCTCGTATAAAATATGGTACCAAGAGGTGGTTTAAAGGATGTTAAATTGCATATATATGATGTTAACATGTCAATTGTACCAATATATGGTGGAAAGGGACTCTTATAGTGTGCAAAATGACTCTAATATGGTGAAGAGTGACTTATATGGTTCATTAGAGCCAAAATGTGGCCCAAAATTGACTTGTATAAAAGTGGTACCAAGAGGTGGTTAAAGGATGTTAAATTGCATGTACATGATGTTTACATGTCAATTATACCAATATATGGTGGCAAGTGACTCTAATAGAGTGCAAAAGTGACTCTAATATGGTGAAGAGTGACTTATATGGTTGATTAGAGCCAAAATATGGCCCAAAATTGACTCTTACAAAAGTGGTACCAAGAGGTGGTTAAAGGATGTTAAATTGAATGTATATGATTTTAACATGTCAATTGTACCTATATATGGTGGAAGGACTCTTATAGGTGAAAGTGACTCTAATATGGTGAAGAGTGACTTACATGGTTGATTAGAGCCAAATGTGGCCTAAAATTGACTCGTACAAAAGTGGTACCAGAAGGTGTTAAAGGATGTTAAATTGCATGTATATGATTAAATGTAATTGTACAATATATGGTGGCAAGTGACTCTTATAGGGTGCAAAGTGACTCTAATATGGTGAAGAGTGACTTACATGGTTGATTAGAGCCAAAATGGCCCAAAATTGACTCATACAAGTGGTACCAAGAGTGGTTAAAGGATGTTAAATTGAATGTATATATGTTAAATGTCAATTGTACCATATATGGTGGAAAGGGACTCTTATAGTGTGCAAAGTGACTCTAATATGGTGAAGAGTGACTTATATGGTTGATTAGAGCCAAAATGTGGCCCAAAATTGACTTGTATAAAAGTGGTACCAAGAGGTGGTTAAAGGATGTTAAATTGCATGTACATGATGTTAACATGTCAATTATACCAATATATGGTGGCAAGTGACTCTATAGGTGCAAAGTGACTCTAATATGGTGAAGAGTGACTTATATGGTTGATTAGAGCCAAAATGTGGCCCAAATTGACTCTTACAAAAGTGGTACCAAGAGGTGGTTAAAGGATGTTAAATTGAATGTATATGATGTTAACATGTCAATTGTACCTATTATGGTGGAAAGCTCTTATAGTGTGCAAAGTGACTCTAATATGGTGAAGAGTGACTTACATGGTTGATTAGAGCCAAAATGTGGTCCAAATTGACTCGTACAAATGGTACCAGAGGTGGTTAAAGGATGTTAAATTGCATCTATATGATTTTAATATGTAATTGTATCAATATATGGTGGCAAGTGACTCTTATAGGGTGCAAAGTGACTCTAATATGGTGAAGAGTGACTTACATGGTTGATTAGAGCCAAAATGTGGCCCAAAATTGACTCTTATAAAAATGGTACCAAGAGGTGGTTAAAAGATATTAATTGCATGTATATCATGTTAACATGTCAATTGTACCAATATATGGTGACAAGTGACTCTTATAGGGTGCAAAGTGACTCTAATATGGTGAAGAGTGACTTACATGGTTTTAGAGCCAAAATGTGGCCCAAAATTGACTCGTATAATATGGTACCAAGAGGTGGTTAAAGGATGTTAAATTGCATATATGATGTTAACATGTCAATTGTACCGATATGGTGGCAAGTGATCTAATAGGGTGCAAAGTGACTCTAATATGGCGAAGAGTGACTTACATGGTTGATTGACTCGTATAAAAGTGGTACCAGGAGGTGGTTAAAGGATGTTAAATTGCATGTAATGATGTTAACATTTAATTGTACCAATATATGGTGGGAAATGACTTTAATTTGGTGCAATGTGACTCTAATATGGCGAAGAGTGACTTACATGGTTATTAGACTCGTATAAAGTGGTACCAGGAGGTGGTTAAAGGATGTTATTTGCATGTATATGATGTTAACAAGTAAATTGTACCAATATATGGTGGCAAATGACTCTAATTGGTGCAATGTGACTCTAATATGGTGAAGAGTGACTTACATGGTTGATTAGAGCCAAAATGTTGCCCAAAATTGACTCGTCTAAAATTGGTACTAAGAGGTGGTTAAAGGATATTAAATTGCATGTATATGATGTTAACATGTCAATTATACCAATATATGGTCGCAAGTGACTCTTATAGGGTGCAATGTGACTCTAATATGGTGAAGAGTGACTTACATGGTTTATTAGAGCCAAAGTGTGGCCCAAACTTGACTCGTATAATTTGGTACCAAGAGGTGGTTAAATGAAGTCAAATTGCATGTATTGATGTTAAAAGTTCAATGGTACCGATATATGGTGGCAAGTGACTCTTATAGGGCAAGTGACTTAGAGTGGTGAAGAGTGAATTACATGGTTGATTAGAGCCACAATGTGGCCCAAAATTGACTCATAAAAGTGGTACCAAAAGTGTTAAAGGATGTTAAATTGCATGTATATGATGTTAACATGTCAATTGTACCAATATATGGTGGCAAGTGACTCTCATAGGGTGAAAATGACTATAATGGTGAAGGTGACTTACATGGTTGATTAGAGCCAAAATGTGGCCCAAAATTGACTCGTACGAAAGTGGTACCAAAAGTGGTTAAAGGATGTTAAATTGAATGTATATGATGTTAACATGTCAATTGTACCAATATATGGTGGAAAGGCTCTTTAGTGTGCAAAGTGACTCTAATATGGTGAAGAGTGACTTATATGGTTGATTAGAGCCAAAATGTGGCCCAAAATTGACTTGTATAAATGGTACCAAGAGGTGGTTAAAGGATGTTAAATTGCATGTACATGATGTTAACATGTCAATTACCAATATATGGTGGCAAGTGACTCTTATAGTGCAAAGTGACTCTAATATGGTGAAGAGTGACTTATATGGTTGATTAGAGCCAAAATGGCCCAAATTGACTCTTACAAAAGTGGTACCAAGAGGTGGTTAAAGGATGTTAAATTGAATGTATATGATTTAACATTCAATTGTACCTATATATGGTGGAAAGGACTCTTATAGGTGCAAAGTGACTCTAATATGGTGAAGAGTGACTTACATGGTTGATTAGAGCCAAATGTGGCCTAAAATTGACTCGTACAAAAGTGGTACCAGAATGGTTAAAGGATGTTAAATTGCATGTATATGATTTAATGTAAATTGTATCAATATATGGTGGCAAGTGACTCTTATAGGGTGCAAAGACTCTAATATGGTGAAGAGTGACTTACATGGTTGATTAGAGCCAAAATGTGGCCCAAAATTGACTCAAAAGTGGTACCAAGAAGTGGTTAAAGGATGTTAAATTGAATGTATATATGTTAACATGTCAATTATACCAATATATGGTGGAAAGGGACTCTTATAGTGTGCAAAGTGACTCTAATATGGTGAAGAGTGACTTATATGGTTGATTAGAGCCAAAATGTGGCCCAAAATTGACTTGTATAAAATGGTACCAAGAGGTGGTTAAAGATGTTAAATTGCATGTAATGATGTTAACATGTCAATTATACCAATATATGGTGGCAAGTGACTCTAATAGAGTGCAAAGTGACTCTAATATGGTGAAGAGTGACTTATATGGTTGATTAGAGCCAAATATGGCCCAAAATTGACTCTTACAAAATGGTACCAAGAGGTGGTTAAAGATGTTAAATTGATGTATATGATGTTAACATGTCAATTGTACCTATATATGGTGGAAAGGGACTCTTATAGTGTGCAAAGTGACTCTAATACATGGTGAAGAGTGACTTACATGGTTGATTAGAGCCAAAATGTGGCCCAAAATTGACTCGTACAAAAGTGGTACCAGAAGGTGGTTAAAGGATGTTAAATTGCATGTATATGATTTTAATATGTAAATTGTATCAATATATGGTGGCAAGTGACTCTTATAGGGTGCAAAGTGACTCTAATATGGTGAAGAGTGACTTACATGGTTGATTAGAGCCAAATGTGGCCCAAAATGACTTTTACAAAGGTACCAAGAGGTGGTTAAAAGATGTTAATTGCATGTATAATCATGTTAACATGTCAATTGTACCAATATATGGTGACAAGTGACTCTTATAGGGTGCAAAGTGACTCTAATATGTGAAGAGTGACTTACATGGTCGATTATAGCCAAATGTGGCCCAAAATTGACTCGTATAAATATGGTACCAAGAGGTGGTTAAAGGATGTTAATTGCATATATATGATGTTAACATGTCAATTGTACCGAATATGGTGGCAAGTGATCTCTAATAGGGTGCAAGTGACCTAATATGGCGAAGAGTGACTTACTGGTTGATTAGACTCGTATAAAAGTGGTACCAGGAGGTGGTTAAAGGATGTTAAATTGCAGTATATGATGTTAAATTTAAATTGTACCAATATATGGTGGGAATGACTTTAATTTTGGTGCAATGTGACTCTATATGGCGAAGAGTGACTTACATGGTTTGATTAGACTCGTATAAAGTGGTACCAGGAGGTGGTTAAAGGATGTTATATTGCATGTATATGATGTTAACATGTAAATTGTACCAATTATGGTGGGAAATGACTCTAATTTGGTGCAATGTGACTCTAATTGGTGAAGAGTGACTTACATGGTTGATTAGAGCCAAAATGTTGCCCAAAATTGACTCGTCTAAAATTGGTACTAAGAGGTGGTTAAAGGATATTAAATTGCATGTATATGATGTTAACATGTCAATTATCCAAATATGGTCGCAAGTGACTCTTATAGGGTGCAATGTGACTCTAATATGGTGAAGAGTGACTTACATGGTTTATTAGAGCCAAAGTGGGGCCCAAACTTGACTCGTATAATTTGGTACCAGAGGTGGTTAAATGAAGTCAAATTGCATGTATTTGATGTTAAAAGTTCAATGGTACCGATATATGGTGGCAAGTGACTCTTATAGGGAGCAAAGTGACTTTAGTGGTGAAGACTGAATTACATGGTGATTAGAGCCACAATGTGGCCCAAAATTGACTCATATAAAAGTGGTACCAAGAAGTTGTTAAAGGATGTTAAATTGCATGTATATGATGTTAACATGTCAATTGTACCAATATATGGTGGCAAGTGACTCTAATAGGTGAAAAATGACTAAATATGGTGAAGGGTGACTTACATGGTTGATTAGAGCCAAAATATGGCCCAAAATTGACTCGTACGAAAGTGGTACCAAGAAGTGGTTAAAGGATTTAAATTGAATGTATATGATGTAACATGTCAATTGTACCAATATATGGTGGAAAGGGACTCTTATAGTGTGCAAAGTGACTCTAATATGGTGAAGAGTGACTTATATGGTTGATTAGAGCCAAAATGTGGCCCAAATTGACATGTATAAAAGTGGTACCAAGAGGTGGTTAAAGAATGTTAAATTGCATGTACATGATGTTAACATGTCAATACCAATATATGGTGGCAAGTGACTCTAATAGGGTGCAAAGTGACTCTAATATGGAGAAGAGTGACTTATATGGTTGATTAGAGCCAAAATGTGGCCCAAAATTGACTCTTACAAAAGTGGTACCAAGAGGTGGTTAAAGGATGTTAAATTGAATGTATACGATGTTATAATGTCAATTGTACCAATATATGGTGGAAAGGGACTCTTATAGTGTGCAAAGTGACTCTAATATGGTGAAGAGTGACTTACATGGTTGATTAGAGCCAAAATGTGGCCCAAAATGACTCGTACAAAGTGGTACCAGAAGGTGGTTAAAGGATGTTAAATTGCACGTATATGATTTAATATGTAAATTGTATCAATATATGGTGGCAAATGACTCTTATAGGGTGCAAAGTGGCTCTAATGGTGAAGTGACTTATGGTTTATTAGAGCCAAAGTGTGGCCCAAACTTGACTCGTATAAATTTGGTACCAAGAGGTGGTTAAATGAAGTCAAATTGCATGTTTGATGTTAAAGTTCAATGGTACCGAATATGGTGGCAAGTGACTCTTATAGGGAGCAAAGTGACTTTAGAGTGGTGAAGACTGAATTACATGGTTGATTAGAGCCACAATGTGGCCCAAAATGACTCATATAAAAGTGGTACCAAGAAGTGTTAAAGGATGTTAAATTGCATGTATATGATGTTAACATGTCAATTGTACCAATATATGGTGGCAAGTGACTCTAATAGGGTGAAAAATGACTATAATATGGTGAAGGGTGACTTACATGGTTGATTAGAGCCAAATATGGCCCAAAATTGACCTCGTACGAAAGTGGTACCAAGAAGTGGTTAAAGGATGTTAAATTGAATGTATATGATGTTAACATGTCAATTGTACCAATATATGGTGAAAGGGACTCTTATAGTGTGCAAAGTGACTCTAATATGGTGAGAGTGACTTATATGGTTGATTAGAGCCAAAATGTGGCCCAAAATTGACTTGTATAAAAGTGGTACCAAGAGTGGTTAAAGAATGTTAAATTGCATGTACATGATGTTAACATGTCAATTATACCAATATGGTGGCAAGTGACTCTAATAGGGTGCAAGTGACTCTAATATGGTGAAGAGTGACTTATATGGTTGATTAGAGCCAAAATGTGGCCCAAAATTGACTCTTACAAAAGTGGTACCAAGAGGTGGTTAAAGGATGTTAAATTGAATGTATACGATGTTATAATGTCAATTGTACCAATATGGTGGAAAGGGACTCTTATAGGTGCAAAGTGACTCTAATATGGTGAAGAGTGACTTACATGGGATTAGAGCCAAAATGTGGCCCAAAATTGACTCGTACAAAGTGGTACCAGAGGTGTTAAAGGATGTTAATTGCACGTATATGATTTAATATGTAATTGTATCAATATATGGTGGCAAGGACTCTTATAGGGTGCAAAGTGGCTCTAATATGGTGAAGAGTGACTTACATGGTTGATTAGAGCCAAAATGTGGCCCAAAATTGACTCTTACAAAAATGGTACCAAGAGGTGATTAAAAGATGTTAAATTGCCATGTATATCATGTTAACATGTCAATTGTACCAATATATGGTGACAAGTGACTCTTATAGGGTGGCAAAGTGACTCTAATATGGTGACGATTGACTTACATGGTTGATTAAGCCAAATGTGGCCCAAAATGACTCATATAATGTGGGTACTAAGAGGTGGTTAAAGGATGTAAATTGCATATATATGATGTTAACATAGTCAAATTGTACCGATATATGGTGGCAAGTGATTCTAATAGGGTGCAAAGTGACTCTAATATGGCGAAGAGTGACTTACATGGTTGATTAGACTCGTATAAAAGTGGGTACCAGGAGGTGGTTAAAGGAAGTAAATTGCATGTATATGATGTTAACATTTAATTGTACCAATATGGTGGGAAGTGACTTAATTGGTGCAATGTGACTCTAATATGGCGAAGAGTGACTTATGGTTGATTAGACTCGTATAAAAGTGGTACCAGGAGGTGGTTAAGTAAGGATGTTAAATTGATGTATATGATGTTAACATTTAAATTGTACCAATATGGTGGGAAATGACTTTAATTGGTGCAATGTGACTCTAATATGGCGAAGAGTGACTTACATGGTTGATTAGAGCACGTAATAAAAGTGTACCAAGAGGTGGTTAAAGGATGTTATATTGCATGTATATGATGTTAACAAGTAATTGTACCAATATATGGTGGGAATGACTCTAAGGTGCAATGTGACTCTAATATGTGAAGAGTGACTTACATGGTTGATGAGCCAAATGTGCCCAAAATTGACTCTATAAAAATTGGTACAAAGGTGGTTAAAGTGATAAATTGCATGTATATGATGTTAACATGTCAATTACCAATATATGGTGCAAGTGACTCTTATAGGGTGCAATTGACTCTAATATGGTGAAGAGTGACTTATATGTTTATTAGAGCCAAAATGTGGCCCAAACTTGACTCGTATAAATTTGGTACCAAGAGGTGGTTAAATGAAGTCAAATTGCATGTATTGATGTTAAATGTTCAATGGTACCGATATATGGTGGCAAGTGACTCTTATAGGGAGGAAAGTGACTTAGAGTGGTGAAGAGTGAATTACATGGTTGATTAGAGCCACAATATGGCCCAAAATTGACTCATATAAAAGTGGTACCAAGAAGTTGTTAAAGGATGTTAAATTGCATGTATATGATGTTAACATGTCAATTGTACCAATATATGGGGGAAGTGACTCTAATAGGGTGAAAAAGACTATAATATGGTGAAGGGGACTTACATGGTTGATTAGAGCCAAAATGTGGCCCAAATTGACTCGTACGAAAGTGGTACCAAGAAGTGGTTAAAGGATGTTAAATTGAATGTATATGATGTTAACATGTCAATTGTACCATATATGGTGGAAAGGGACTCTTATAGTGTGCAAAGTGACTCTAATATGGTGAAGAGTGACTTATATGGTTGATTAGAGCCAAAATGTGGCCCAAAATTGACTTGTATAAAAGTGTACCAGAGGTGGTTAAAGGATGTTAAATGCATGTACGTGATGTTAACATGTCAATTATACTAAATATGGTGGCAAGTGACTCTAATAGGGTGCAAAGTGACTCTAATATGGTGAAGAGTGACTTATATGGTTGATTAGCCAAAATATGGCCCAAAATTGACTCTTACAAAATGGTACCAGAGGTGGTTAAAGGATGTTAAATTGAATGTATATGATGTTAACATGTCAATTGTACCTATATATGGTGAAGGGACTCTTATAGTGTGCAAAGTGACTCTAATATGGTGAAGAGTGACTTACATGGTTGATTAGAGCCAAATGTGGCCCAAAATTGACTCGTACAAAAGTGGTACCAGAGGTGGTTAAAGGATGTTAATTGCATGTATATGATTTTAATATGTAAATTGTATCAATATATGGTGGCAAGTGACTCTTATAGGGTGCAAAGTGACTCTAATATGGTGAAGAGTGACTTACATGGTTGATTAGAGCCAAAATGTGGCCCAAAATTGACTCTTACAAAAA
>NW_027419706.1:0-154812 GCF_009905375.1 Apium graveolens | reverse complement strand
GCATCAAATAGATTATACAAGGTTTAATAAAGGATACTAGTGGAATGTGTTTGTTAACAAAAGCATGATTTGACCTTGCTTTGGCATGCACGGCTTGGTCATGTGAATTTTAACTCTATGAATCTGATGTCCAAGAATCGAATGGTACATGGTTTGCCCACTTTTACACACCCAAAGGAAGTGTGTAAGGTATGCTTGATGTCTAAACAAGCGAGACGCCCGTTTCCCACACAGTCTGTCTTTAGTGCCAAGGAACGGCTGGAACTCATCCATGGAGACATCTGTGGCCCTATCTCTCCATCAACACCAGCTGGTAACAAGTATTTTCTATTGTTTGTTGACGATTTTAGTCGTGCAATGTGGGTTTATATGCTCAGGACAAAGGATGAAGCACTGACATATTTTAAGATTTTTAAAGTATTAGTGAAAAAGGAATCAAACCAGACTATTAAAGTTCTTCGCACTGATAGAGGAGGAGAATTCTGCTCGAAGGCCTTTGCAAGTTTTTGTAACGATATGGGTATTGCTCGCCACTTTACAGCTCCATACACTCCACAACAGAACGGAGTTGTGGAGTGACGCAACAGAACTGTGGTTGCCATGGGGAGGAGTCTACTGAAAGAAAGAAACATGCCTATGTATATGTGGGAGAAGCAATAAGGCACGCCGTTTATTTGTTAAACTGAGTGCCAACTCGAGCAGTTGAAGGTGCAACGCCTTATGAGTCATGGTCAGAGAAAAAGCCACAGGTGGAATATCTCAAGGTCTTTGGCTGCATTGCTTATATGAAAGTACCAAGTGTGCATACAACTAAATTGGATGACAGAAGTGTTCGTGTTGTTCATCTTGGACGAGAAGCAGGTACAAAGGCTTACCGTTTGTTCAATCCCGACACTGGGCGTGTGCACATTAGTCGGGACGTCGTGTTCGATGAAGCAAAGGGATGAAATTGGAACAATGCAACTAAAGATGATACACAGGTGTCGACATCGTTCACTGTGGCAGGGGTATTCGGTGAAGAAACTCAGGACGAAGAAATATCGAGTGATCAAGGCACTCCTCGAGTGGAAAATATGGGAGATGAAAAATGGTCAAACATCATTCTTCTGAATCAGGTGAAGCAGAGTCACCTCAGTCACATACCTCACAGACTCCTCAGTCTCATTACAGCACCACAGAAACTCTAAATGAAGATGCCTATGATGGTAGTGAGTCACCTCATCGTTACAGGCTACTTCAGGACATATACAACGAAACTGAGCAGCAGGAACTGAACGATGACTTAGCTGACGAGTTGTTGTTAGCTGGGATTGATGAACCAGTACATTTTGCAGAAGCAGTAAAAGAAAGTTGCCGGAGACAGGCCATGGACTGTGAAATTGAAGCTATAGAGAGAAACAGAACCTGGGAATTGACAAACTTGCCACCTGGTCACAAGTCGATTGCTTTGAAGTGGGTTTACAAAGTAAAAAAGACACCGATGGGAAGATTTTGAAGCATAAGGCAAGACTCGTCGCCAAGGGATATGTACAGAAATGTGGTATTGATTTCGAACAAGCTTTTGCCCCAGTAACAAGGATGGAAACAGTACGATTACTTCTAGCATTGGAAGCCCAAAATTCTTGGGAAGTTCATCATTTGGACGTTAAATCAGCGTTCTTAAATGGTCAACTATATGAGGAGGTATATGTCCAGCAACCAGAAGGTTATGAGAAGCAAGGGGAAGAGCAAAAGGTCTACAGGTTGTTTAAAGCACTGTACGGGCTTCGACAAGCTCCTCGAGCTTGGTACAATCAACTGAATAAGTGTCTGGAAAAACTTGGGTTTATCAAATGCCCGTTGGAACATGCTGTGTATACTAAAAAGGAGGATGATGAAACTTTGATTATAGGTGTATATGTAGACGACTTGATCATCACGGGCACGAATGTAACCAATATTGTTCAGTTCAAGGCACAGATGAGTAAAGAATTCGAGATGTCAGATCTTGGACAACTGAGTTATTATCTTGGCATTGAAGTAAAACAAGGAGCAGGGCATATCGAGTTAAAACAGACGGCGTACGCTAGAAAAGTGTTGGAGAAGGCTGGCTTAACAGATTGCAACTCAGCCAAGTACCCGATGGAACCAAAGATTCAACTACACAAGGATGAGAAAGGTGAAGCTGTAAATTCTACGGATTTTAAGAGTATGGTGGGTGGTTTGAGGTACTTGGTGCATACGCGCCCTGACATTGCGTATGCAGTAGGCTTGGTGAGTAGATTCATGGAGAGACCTACTGTGTTGCACCTGAATGCTGTAAAAAGAATTATGAGGTACGTGAAAGGGACGTTAAACTATGGACTGGTGTATGCTCGAGGTCGTGGTGACTATATGCTTTCTGGCTTCTCTGATAGTGATCTTGCAGGCGACATTGTGGACAGGAAATCAACAGGAGGTATGGCTTTTTATCTTGATGAAGCATTGATCACATGGGTATCTCAAAAACAACGATGTGTGGCGTTGTCATCGTGTGAAGCTGAGTTTATGGCAGCCACGGCTGCGGCCTGTCAAGGGATTTGGTTACACAGTTTGTTAAGTCATTATGAACATCAAAGCTGGACCAGTTGTGCTTTACATTGATAATAGGTCTGCTATAGACCTTGCTAAAAATCCAGTGTTCCACGGACGTAGTAAACACATAGATGTGCGCTACCACTTCATCCGAGAATGTGTAGAGAAAGGTTCCATAGTTATCAGACATGTGAACACAGAGGCACAGCGAGCAGATATTCTTACAAAGCCCATGTCAATTGTTAAGTTTGAAAGGATGCGCCAGCTGCTGGGAGTGAAGGACCTTAATCAATTTTAGATTAAGGGGGAGTTTGTTGGAATATTAATTTAATCTAAATATGATTAATTCTGTTTTAATAATAAATCAGCTGTGTATACGTGGTTGTATGCAGTTAGAATAGGTCTTAGTAGTTGAGTCTATCTAGGAGAGTAATGGAGATAAATCAGGTATTTAGTTCCTGGTTTATAGTTGTTAGTTTCTCTTGTTTTAAACATTCAGCATGTATTCATTTTAGTCAGCTCTTCAATTATTATCCATTCAGAAATATTAGTCAAGCACGTTTGCTGATTGTGAGTCTATATTACTATATCTACACTTATAAGAGGTACCATTTATTCTGAGCATTTCCTCTTGCTCCGTAGAAAGTGCTTTGTACCAAGTACTTTCAGCCCCAGGATAGTTCATCAACCACACATCCATACGAGAATTGGAGCAGTCAATAATACAAAGATTTTCTCCTACACCATCCAGAAATATCGTTTTGGAACTGTCATCCTCAATAGGAGGTGAAGGGACCTCCTTGAACTGTTGAAGTTCAAGATCGAAGCCAACAATTATATCCTCGGAATCGATTTCATTCTTAATTGCAGTCCAATGGAGAGATCCACTTGCAAATATGCCCCAAATTCCAGTAAAACTAATGTTATTTGGAACGTTTTGAATCCGTGTCCAAGCATTGGTTTTGAAGCTGTAAACAAAGACTAATAAGCCACCAAAATGAACACAACAGTCTGCAATCATGACCACCTTATAATCATCATTGACCACATCATAACCAAATCCAAATGAGAATCTTTCATCCCATTTAAACGAACTTGGAAACTCAGGTGGCGCGGAAGCTACCTTTTTGAACTTCCTAAGTACAGGATTCAACAAATATACATCTCTCAAATTTTTCAGCACACACATCAAACCATTACAAGCACACACATATTCAGCACCACGGAGTAATGTCTTGAGCGGATCACATATTTTGACAACAGAAGCAGAATCCTCATACGAAGAATCGGACTAGCTAAATAAAACATCTGATCAGCACAAACTTTTATTATCATAAGACCATCACCAGCATTGCGATCACGGCTAGTCTTAAGATGTTTCTTGACAAAAGCAGTGCTATCAATAAAGAGCACCAGTCTTTACACACACTTCGACAACGAAGAACATACTTAACGGGTACTCAACAAAGTACCTCATCGATCATCTCGCAAGGAAGTGCCATTTTACAAATGTAGTACTATAGGGTTTGGAAAATGAAAGTTCAGCTAGCAGAGTAGGAAACCAAATGATGAATAAGAATCTGCAATAAGTAGCTAAATAGCTTAAAAATAGATGAGACAGTAAATATATATTTTATACAAGAAAACCTTCCTAAATTTATAATTTTTTTCCGTACCAACCATTACAATGAAATAAGTAAATATGTCTGATTTTAAAGATATTCAATTATGGAAAATGGCCAAAAAAAACAATTCCTAACAGCATACCACACACTACTTAAGATCCTTTCAGGCAAAAATATTAACGGCTTAATGGTAATGACGGTTAGTTACTTGAAATGATGGACAATTTCGCATACTGAAAAATAAAAATTATACTTATGTATGATATACTGCTCTAAGCTAGACCTTTTCAATAATTGGACAACCATAAACTTTACAACAGAGATATAGCAATGAAGAGAAAGGAAGGTTACCGGTCTCAGGTGCACAGGCTTAATTTTACTTCTGGGCTACTCTTTCCACCAATGTTATTTTGGACAAGCCGTTCACTTGATTTTCAAGCTCTTACCAGTGTTCATATATTTGAATGAATATTTAATTTAGATTTCACAAGATAAAGATTTTAAATGGATTATATAATTAAACTCTATTGATATTTGATTTAGATTTCTAGATTTGATGAAAAGTTTTTCCATATTTAAAGTATGAGTAAGGATAGGGTAGAAGATGAAGCACAAAAATTAGTACAAAACGTGTGTGAATGAAATGTCGTTTTTTTTATTGATTGACATATATGTGAATATAAATGACCCATTAATTTGGTAAAATTGACCGGTCATAAAACCGAGACGTGTCATTTTATTTTCAATTTTGTATCTCTACATATTTAATTAAAATGTTAAAATTTTTAAATATTAGTCATTAATGATTTATTAAAATCTCGGTTAAATTAACAGAAAATACGATTATATTATTCTTACTTTGGACCCATAGTTTAATTTAGATTTCTCAAGTTATTTTCAGAGTTTAAAAGGATTGTATAAATTTATATTAAATTCTATTGATATTTGATTTAGATCTAAATTTCGTGGAAAGTTTATCCAAATTTAGAATACGAGTAATGATAGAGATGCATGATTTACAAATTTTATTAGAAAATGATGTGGTATGAATGACTTGACATTTTTCTTATTGGTTGATAACGATATTGATGAGAATATATATGGGGCCATTAATTTGGGTCAAACCGGACACGTCTTATTTCGTATCCAATTTTGTATTTCTAGCATTTTTTTTTAAAAAATAAATTCTAAATATATTGTTATTATTGATTTCTAAAAATCCTCGTTTAAATCCACAGAAAGACGATTATAGGATTATTACTGTGGACCTATAGTCATTTTTGGGCTCCATAGTTGGATTTTAACTTCTCTATATCTCATTTGATTTTTGGTCTGTCAAGTAGAGATTCGGTTTTGTCCGGTAAATAGTATTTCCTTTGTATATTTCTTGACAAGGATTTTTAAATTTATTATTAAAATTATTATTTTTAAATATACTACATAAATAATAATTAAATTGTTTTTAATAATAATTGACTCAATTGTTTAAAAAGCGGATAACTATCTTCTTGGTCAGAGGATCGAATCCCAGAAAAGAGAATTTATGATTATGCCTCCTGAGTCAGAGTTTGTCGCTTAAATGTGGTTTACCCTTGTTTCACGTGGTTTGCAGGCTATTGCGTGAGCCCGTAGGGTTAACCAGTGTGCACCCGAAGGGTAGCGCCGTAGATTACCTACGAATTTTATTTTACACGAGTGTCAAAAAATGAAACGACCTATCTATATTTTAAAATATAAATTTATCCAAGGAGATTACATATAAAATGAGATTATATATAAAAATCCGTCCTTTAATAATTACCTGAAACTAAGCAAATTTGCCCTTTAATTTTGAATAAACATTTATAAAATAGAGATAATTGCATATTAATTTTCAAATTTTCGAATTATTAGACATCCCGAAATGCAGAACTAAAGACATGATTGTGTTAAACTTTAATGAAAAATAGCATAAATACAAAAATAAATTGAGTTAAAAAAGGTATATCAACATAGGTTCGTCATGTTTAGAACCTTATACAGTTTTACTTATCTCCTGATGAAAGAAATTCAACAAAATAAATTATT
This sequence comes from Apium graveolens, assembly GCF_009905375.1. Taxonomy (NCBI): domain Eukaryota; kingdom Viridiplantae; phylum Streptophyta; class Magnoliopsida; order Apiales; family Apiaceae; genus Apium; species Apium graveolens. The sequence continues at coordinate 148,567 of NW_027419706.1, read as the reverse complement.
ATTACTAAATTTAAGCATTCAAACATAACAAGATAAAGAATCCAGGTTATGTACAATGAAACACACTGTTTTGGTAATTTTTTGTGCAATTCGTTTGTCTACTTCAGTTAGTGCACGGACTGTTTATTCAGTAGCAATAAACATGAGCAACAATCAAAAAAACTTTTCCAACATCTGAACTATACCATCTGTTGCCAAACTTACGGAACTTGTTTTTCCGAACACACGGAACTTGGAACCTCTATATATTCAACTTGGTTAACTTCGTTAATTGGATCTTTTGTAACCTCTTCAACTGAATCTTCTATAGTTGTTTCTTCATGTACTTAACTTTATTTATCACTTTAACCTTTTTCTCTTTCTCCAAATGCATAAGACATTCAACTTAAAATTTGAGAAATTTTGTTCCTTAATTAGGAAATGACTAACACACAGAGGGGGGGTGAATGTGTTTTACTATTTTTAGCTTTTCTTGAATGTTTTGGTTGAACAAAGTAAATTAATTCTTGTAGTGAAATGTGTTCATGCAAAATTTAAGCTTGCAGAAAATAAAGAACACAGATCTTCAAAACTCACTTAATTTTATATTCAAATCAAGACTATTTTGCTACAAAATTTCTAGGCTCTTTGTTGATAAAGAGCTTAGCTTCTTCTTGAGAGTGTTACAAGAGATTTGATCTAAATTGTTGCTACTGACTAAAGGACCAGTGTTAACTTTATAACTTAATTAACTGCTGGTTTACACAGTGGATAATAAGACATGCTATTAGCTTTTCTAAACTGTCACTTGTCATTTCTATTTATAGAAAAGTAGATCTTCCAATTCTAGCTTAGCATATCTTTAGCATCCCGTGTTCACTTTGATCTTCCTCTGTTAGTTAATCTTCATTATTGATATTGCACATTCTTCAACTGCTTTTTGTAGACTTGTCAATCCATCTGTTGGATTGTTTGTTGATTGTTTATCTTGGATATTGAACTGATCTGCACTTTGAACTTTGAGATTGGACATCGAGATCTCCGGTTTAGGTCTATAGAACACTTGACATCTCGATAAGTATATTGGCTTATCGAGATCTCTAGTACTCTATATTGGGTTTGGCTTGTAGAAGTCTTCAGTTCTCTGTAAGAGATTTTAGGCTTGTCGATATCTCTAGTCTTCACATCTTCACTTTGACTTATCGATAAATCTTAGTTCTCTAGTGGTTGACATCCCAGAGTTCTCTAGTCATATTTACCTTGTCGATATCCCAGAGTACTTTAGTGAATTTTAACTTGTCGATATCTCTGATTTCTCTAGTGAATTTTAACTTATAGATATCTCTGAGTTCTCTAGTGGAACTTGACTTATCGATAACTCAGAGTTCTCTACTGAATGTAGACTTGTCGATAACTCTGAGTTCTCTAGTGAAGGAATGACTTGTCGATATCTCCAAGCTTCAGTTCTTCAATTTGGCTTGTCGATATCTTTCTGAGTTCTCTAGTAGCTTTCCATACTTCTCGATAAGCCATTCTGGAGTTCTCGAATGACTTCTCTATAACATTAAATTTGTGACTTGTAGAGATCTTGACTTGAAGTATTTTTCTCCAAATAGATTTATTCAACTCCAAGCTTCTTCAAAATTCTTCTAAGGCATGATCTTCTTCAGATAGAATCCTTAGGCTTGATACTGTTTTAGGAAAAAGACTCTAGTCTGCTCCTTTGCATTTTTACAGACTTTAAGTGTTACAAGTACAAAATACAAATTAAGATAACAATACAACTTACTTAGGGTTGATAAAATGTCTTAGTCTAGTTAAAGTACAGGCATGTCTTTTACAACAATCTCCCCAATTTGTGAGAAGATTGCTTAACACAAATTCATGCCTGTTAACAAGACTAACCCCAAGTTTAAAATGATGGAAGATGAAATTCATACATAGAGCTTGATAGAATTATAACGTGTACAACCTAAGATTCACAAGGTTCAATGATTACAAGACTTAGGTAAAGACAGTTTTTACATCTGCTTCTTCTCTAAGTTTATCCTTCAAATGGTCAAGAATTTCAAGTTCTTCTATGATAAGTGTTCCACTTAGAACTTCTACAAGTTTTTGTCTTTCTGCCTTAGGATAAACCATTGTCCAGAACCTCTAGGCAGAATCTTGAGAATCCACCAGCTCTGATGTTTAGAAATCTCCCATCTTTAGAAAATTCTGCTCATTCCTTTTGCTTTCAACTCTTCTGATTTTTTTATGAACATGTCTATTTCTTCATCATGCCTCCTATTTCTTTCTTCAGCTTCAACCTCTTCTTTTTTCTTTATTTCCTCCCTTTCAATCAACCATTCAGCTAGAGATGATCTTCATGCCCTTGTAGCAGTATCCTTGCCTTTTAACAAACTTATCACTCTCTTAATTTCTGTAGGAGCCAAAGAATCCATTAAGCTTTTGTTAAGAAGAGTGAATGTACCATCCTCAAAATAAATTATGACTTCTCTCAATGATGTTGGGAACCACGGACTTGGGGAGTTACTACGTTTTACGATAAAGATTACGAAAAGAAGATTACCTTGTTAATGGTTGATTCCACGCTCTTCTATTGTATTCCCAAATTCCCTTGAGCGAAGTGTGGCCTCCGTCTTCTCAAGTTATCCTCTCTTCTTGCTCCTTGGTGGCTACAATATGTTTTCACACCATTTCCAAGCAAGAAGAGAATAAGAATATATATATAGGCTATAATAGGGACCATGGATAATTAGGTTTGGCCTTCTAATTACATCTTGAGTCTAGCCCAATATAATTAAATATTAATTCAATCCACTAAAGAATTAATATTTGCACTACCTTTCCTAATACCGTAATTTAATTAATTCGGTTCCAATATTATTTGCTTATTAAATTCCCCATGTTTAAAATATCATATGTCCATTAATTAAATAAATTACTGATAATTTATTTAATTAATATCTTTTATCCTTGATCATCCACTCAACCTTTATTTAATTATGCCAGAATAAATTCCACCTGCAGGGTTTCACATAATTAAATCTTTTTGAGCTTTCAAGGGGACATCATTAACCCGAATATTATCAGGACATGGATTCCTTCAATAAATAATATCCACCATGTATATAATTCCATCACCCAAAATATAATGATATAATTCAAAAGAATTATTTCATATATAAATCAAAGCATGTAAATAATATACACGTGTCAATTACTATTTCCGGATTAAGAACCTAAGCATTAATAATAACATAGAATCTTAGTTCTCCTTCTTAATCAGTATTAAGGGAACGATTCTAAATTTGATCCTGTTCAATATACACAAAGTATACTAGCATTATTTATTAGTCAATATAAACTAATCTAAATAATACTACAGCCATACCAGTGGATTGTCCAACACCACCTGTGCTGTGAACCTTATTATATTATATAACCGTATTTAACAATCTAATATTCTGTATCCCATTTGATACTAGATTATTCACAATATATAACATTAGACAACATGTAAACATTCAAATGATTCTCAATTAAACTGGCCAGAAATAAATGTATATACTTTAAATAAATATTTTCAGTATACACTAACAAATGATACAATCCAAACTCTAACAATTTCCTCAGCTAGATATTGGAAATGGTCTTTATCTGAGGTGCACCAATTTAGAGGTAGAAAGTCAGATTCCTTAAAGCAATTGCAGATGGCCCTTTCAGTGACTTCTCTTTTATTTGTAAGCTTGACTTTCTTAGGTTTTCTCCCAACAGATTGGAGCTTGAATTTTAGTGAAGGATTGGCCAAAGGTAGGGTTGTCATTTTCTTGAGATTGGTGTGGCTTGAGGTGATTGGAATTTTTAGGAAAGAGTTGGTTGTTTGTTTGTATAGAAATTTTAGATTAGATGTTTGGGAAGGTTTGATGTTCAAGATAGTTGATGTTGTAGGTTGAGCTGAGGTTTGAGTTGGTTGTGTTTGAATTTTTAGGGTTGTTTAAGTTTCTGAATCATCATGAGGCCTTCTACTCTTCCTCTCACCTATTCTATTCTTTTCTTCATCTTTCTTGTCATCTTCCTTCTTCTTCTCTCCACCCTTGCTCCCGGATGGCTTACTGGACTGACTAGGATTTGATCCAGAAGGATTTTGATCATTCTTCTTCTACCCATCATCATCCAAGTCATCCTTGTTGAACTGTGTTTTGGGCAAGTTGGCTTCTGCATATTCAGATATCTCCCCAGTAGCTTTATTATTTCCATATCATCGTTGTTCTTGTTTTTCTTAGCTCGTAAGCTAGTTCCTAGGATCATGATAAGCTTCTTGTTTCCCATGACACAGTGTTTGGGGATATTGAAATATCTGAATTGTCTGGTGGTTGGACAGATGTATGCTATACCCTTACTTGGTTGTAGATATACTTCAAGGAAGGCGGCTACTTAGGCATCTCTCAGTGTAGTTAATAGCATGGTATCTTCACGAGTTATAACTCTAACTTTGCTGATAAAGATATCTAACTCAGATGCCCTCCTTGAGACAAGGCAATTGAGGGACACCTGCATACACCTGTCTGTTCCTGAGTCATTTGCATTAACCACTATCTTCTCTTCCAGAAAGTTTTCCTTATTGACCTTGGTCACTCTTATGAAATTGATTGTCTTGTCCATGGCCTTTTTATATGTGAAGTGATTGTTGTTGAGAGAAGCTTTTAAGGCTTTGAGTAGTTCTTCAAACTCTCTGCTCAGACTAGGTTCTTCAGCAGACCTAATAAGTCTCTCCATGTCAAGATTAATTTCTTTCGATTTCTTTTCATCACCCTGGACTTGCTGTTAGGATTACCTTGATGTTGAGTATACAACAACGAAAGCAAAACCCAAAGCGAATAAACAAGAACAAGAAAATAAACGACAATCACACAGGACAAAGATTTACGTGGTTTAAAAATTACTACTCCACAAGCCGCACTAATTTTGTATTGATCTCTCACAATTTGTTGTGTTATGATTTTACAATTACATGATTATTTATAAGAGAAGAAACTAGGCCTAAATCAAAATTACAGTCCAAATCTGAAAAGTAGAGTAATCCATAAATTAATCTGAATCTGAATATTCTATTTTCATGGGCTTAATTAAAAGACTCCTCAAAACACAACAATCTCCCACTTGGAGTCTGGCCAATCTTCACTTCACTCTTGTAAGTCTAGTAAAATCAATTCTTCAATCAATAACTCTAAACTAGTGCAGCTCCTTCTCATCAATCAATTCTGAAGGCCAGTTGAAGCTACGCAAAGCTTCAACTTTTTATTCGTAACCACCTTAGTCAACATATCTGCAGGATTCTTTGAACCAAGGATTTTCTTCAAGGACAAAGTACCATTGCTTATCAACTCTCTTGTAAAGTGATATCTCAGCTGAATATGCTTCGTCCTAGCATGAAACACGGGATTCTTCGCAAGATGAATAGCACTCTGACTGTCGCTATACAAAGCACTGTCCTCCTGTTTCTTGCCCAACTCCTCAAGAAAATTCTTCAACCAAATCATCACCTTTCTACCTTCAGAGATAGCCATATATTCTGCTTCTTTGGTTGAAAGAGCAACACTCTTTTGAAGTCGAAACATCTAACTAACTGCGGTGCTACCCAAGTGAAAATACAACCCGTTGTACTTTTTCTTGTATCCAAACATCCACCCAAATCTGCATCAGAGAACCCTTCCAAGATAACATATTTCTTACTGAAACATAATCCAACCCTTGGATGTGCCTTTCAAGTAGTGTAACAACCACTTGACTACTTCCCAATGCTCTCTTCCTGGATTAGACATAAATCTGCTGACAACTCCCACTGCATGAGCAATGTCTGGCCTTGTACACACCATAGCATACATTAAACTGCAAACTGCAGATGCATAACGAACTTTAGCCATATCTTTCTTGCCATCATCCATTTTAGGTGATTGCTTCTTTGTGAGATTAAAGTGACTCGCTAACGGTGTACTTCTGGTCTTCGCATCCTGGACACTGAATTTCTACAACATTTTCTCAACATACTTCTCTTGATATAATTTTATAGTACCTTCAGCTCTATCCTTATGATGCTCATACCAAGTATTTGTTTTGCTTGCACTAATATCCTTCATCTCAAACTACTCAGACATCTGTCTCTTTAACCTGTTAATTTCCCTCATGTTTGATCCTGCTATCAACATGTCATCAACATACAAACAACAATATGATATAAGATGAATCAAACTGTTTAAAGTAACAACAATGATCCATAGCACTCCTCGTGTATCCATTCTTCATCACAAAACTGTCAAACTTCAAGTACCATTGTCTCGGTGCTTGCTTTAAACCATACAAATATTTTATAAGCTAGCAAACAAGGCTTTCTTTCCCAGCTACCTGAAATCCCTCTGGCTGAACCATGTAGATATTTTCCTCAAGATCACCATGTAAGAACGCGGCCTTAACATCTAGTTGCTCTAGATGTAACTCCTCTGCAGCCACAATACTTAGCACAATTCTAACTGTAGTCATCTTAACAACGGGAGAAAATATATCGGTATAGTCAATACCCTTTTTCTGTTGATAACCCTTGACTACTAACCTTGCCTTGTATCTCTTGTTGTCATCATGTTCTTCTTTGATCCTGAACACCCACTTATTCTGTAAAGCCTTCTTTCCTGCTGGTAACTCTGTTAAAGACCAAGTCTCATACTTCTCAAGAGAACTCATCTCCTCATCCATGGCTGATTTCCATTGAACTGAATCATCCACTTGTACTGCCTCTGAATAACACTGAGGCTCCCCATCCTTGGTCAATAACATATAATATGCTGAAGGAGAATATCTTTATGGTGTCCTCACACTTCTGCTAGATTTTCTTACCTCAGTCTGTGGAGTTACTGGAACCCTGTCAGCAACATTCTCCGAACTCCCACTATTTCTTGCAAGATCTATTTCTGTAATATCTTCAAGCACTGCTTCCTATTTCTCAATTTGTTCCTTTGTAAACTCAAAATCGACTACAAGCTTATCCTTATACACTGCATTCTCATTAAAAGTAACATCTCTACTTCTAACGGACCTTCTTAGTCAGTTCATCCCAGAAACGGTAACCCATATCATCTGAGCCATAACCAATGAAGATACACTTCTTTGCTTTTGGATCAAGCTTGTACCTGTCGGAATCTTTAACACGCATATAAGAAACACAACCAAAAACTCGCAAGTGTGAAAGATTTACCTCTTTTTCCTGCCACTCTTCTTCAGGAATCTTGAACCCCAAAGGACTTGAAGGTCCTCTATTTATGAGATACGCAGCTGTGCTAACTGCATCAGCCCAAAACATCTTTGGCAACCCTGCATGTAATCTCATACTCTTGGCCCTCTCATTCATGGTTCTATTGATGCGCTCTGCAACACCATTATGTTGTGGTGCCTCTGGAATAGTTTTAATCATTCTAATCACAAATTCCGTGCAATAACTTTAACTCATCACTACTGTATTCACCTTCATTATCTGACATCAAACTCTTCACTTTTAAAACCGGTCTGATTTTCAACTTCAGTCTGCCACTTCTTGAAAGTAGCAAACACATCTGATTTATTCTTCAAAAATGAACCCATACCTTTCTATGTGGAATCATCAATGAAAGTGATATAGTAGCGAGATTCACCCAATGACGCAACTGTGTTGGACCATATAACATCTGTATGAACTAGCTCTAACCTTCTTAGCTTTGGGGGTCCTCCCTGATTTTGCAAAAGTAACATGTTTCTGCTTTCCAAGACACCATGGCTTCCAGAATCCAACTTCCACATTCTTCAACTTCTGGAATTTTCCCTTTTGAAGTTAACAGCTTCATATCTTTTTCACTCATATGACCAAGCCTTTGGTGCCCCAAAGTTGATAGACTCAATCTCATCAGCAACTATATTTGCTTCATAGCTAGATTGTTCAATATGTATAGAGTCCCATTTTCTCTCCACGAGCAATGACTAGATTCCCCTTTATACCTTCCATTGTCATCTCCGAAAGTAACTCGATACCCTTCCTATCTAATTGACCACCAGATAACAACATCTTCTTCAGTCCAGGAATGTACCCTACATCTTTCAAAGCCCAGCTAGTTCCCAAAGAGGTTCTGAAAATAATATCTCCCATGCACGCAATATCCAAAGTTCTCATCATCAGCCAGACGAACTTTACCAAAATTTTCAACTCTGAAATTTAAGAATTAAATCCTTGCAAGGGGTAGCATGGAATGAGGCATCAGAATCCATACCCATGATTCAACCGAACATTCAACACAACAAATCAAAGCATCGTCATCCTCCACTACTTCAACTACATTAGCTGAATTATCCTCTTTAACTCTTCCTTTTGGAGCCGCGGGACGGTTGCACTGATTCCTGAAGTGACCCTTCTTCTGACAAAATTCCAACAAACAATATCCTTGTGATCTTTGGAATATCCTCTCTTCTGTGATTTCGATTGCTACGCCCCTTATTCTGCCCCTTTTGAACTTTCTCTGCCTTACGACTCTCAGCACTCAACACAGGAACCTGACGACTCTCCTGAGTTTCTCCTACAAATATCTTCTCCAAGAATCGAATCTCGAACTCCATAAAAGTCTCTTACCGCTTCTAGATAATTACTTATAGCAGTGGAAAATCTCGACCGTCTGGTATGAGGATGCCAACACAAGGCTTATACTTCATCATCAAATTTAATATCCACCGATGTCAATCTTGCTAGGATGGAATTAAATTCGTTCACATGATCAGCAACACAATCACTTATTCCAATCTAGTGCCAACTAACAGCGAATCAAATACACCTTATTGAAGCAGACGACTTCTCATACATATTTGACAAAGCCTTGATCAAACCATAAGTATTCCTTTCATTGACGATATTGTAAGCAAAAAGTCAACCTGACAACCCCCAGAGCCTGCCTGTCCAAAAGCTTCCAGTCTTCATCCTTCATTGTAGTTGGTTTCTTCTCTTCCAAGGGTTCATGTAGTTTTTTTCTGATAAAATAATCCTCAATTTGCATCTTCCAAATACCCATAATCTTTGCCATCAATTTGTTGATCTTTACCTTCCCGTCTTCTGTCATCGCTCCCACTCACCTGAAAACCTAGGCTCTTGATACCAGTTGTTGAGTATACAACAACGAAAGCAAAACCCAAAGCGAATAAACAAGAACAAGAAAATAAATGACAATCACACAAGACAAAGATTTACATGGTTCGAAATTCCTACTCCACAAGCCGCACTAATTTTGTATTGATCTCTCATAATTTGTTGTGTTATGATTTTACAATTACATGAGTATTTATAAGAGAAGAAAGTAGGCCTAAATCAAAATTACAGTCCAAATCTGAAAAGTAGACTAATCCATAAACTAATCTGAATCTGAATAGTCTATTTTCATGGGCTTAATTAAAAGACTCCACAAAACCCAACACTTGATCGTGTCAACCTAGCCTCTATCTCCCCCTTAATCTTGTTGATAGGCATTAGAAGGGGATTAGGAATTTCAGGCCTTACTTGTTCAGGCAGAGAAGGTAGTGGTATGTTGAGTTTACCCATGATGGCTCCCAAAGCTATAGAATTCTGCATTTGAAGATGCTTATGGGAGTCCACCAGGGTTTGGATATCTGTTTGTTGGCTCTTGACAAGAGATGTAAAAGCCTGAACTTGTGTAGTGAGAGAAAAGTTAGAGTCTTGCAATGCTGTGATTTGACCTTGTAGAGACTGAATTTGCAGATTTGTTGAAGTGGATCCAGGCTGATAAGAGATGCTAGATGTGCCAAAGTGTTCTTCTACAGCCTGTTTAATCCCTTCCATTAGCAAAGCTGAAGGCTTATATCTGCTCTGGTGAAGTTGATCCAGCTGGACTTTGGTCTCATTTGAGTGAGTAATTTATTGTGGATCACTATATGGAGATTGGGGAAAGATAGTTTGAGGTTTTTGACTTCCTCTCAATAGAGGCAAGATCCATCCTAGCCATTTGCTCAGTAAAATGCTTGAATTTCTTAGAGATCTACCCTTGAGATGGTATGATCTTGTCCATCTTCTCATTCACCAATTTTCTTATTCTGTCTTCATGGCTAGTAAGCTTGATTTCAAGAGCTTTACCAAACATATAAAATGCTTTGAGCTGAGCTTTGTATACATCTGTAATGGCATCATAGACAGCTTCTGGACTCAAGTCTTTTACATTGCTGCATAATAGTAACACACTCTTCTCTAAATCTGGCCAGAACTTGATTCATCTTCAAGGCAAAATCATCAGACAGCCATGCATCTATAATTCCATCTTGCTCAGCATCATTACAATTTTCTCCTTTTGCTCTTCAACCTCTTCATTGTATGCAAGCATGATAGCTTTTCTGGTTGCTCATATTTGAAGTCAGGAGATGTTGTGAGATGTTGGCCAGTCCAGATATCTGTCTACTAGTAGATCATCTATAAAAGTTGGTTGAGAAGCAGATTTTGTAGCCACTGAGAGAGTATGTGAGGTTGTGAGGTTGATGGGTCATCAAAAACACCTGTAACTGGGGTCACAGTTTGACTCACAGATTGCTCTATGGTTTTGACAGTGTGTTGTCCTCCACTTGTAGTGGAAACCTCCAATTGATTTGGAGGGGATTTGACTGGGTTACTGTCATGTACACCAGCCTCAAACCCTTGTGTGTCTTGCAACACACTGGCACTTGAATGTGCTATGCTTGCCTCCCCTATGACAGGATCATGGGCAATTTTACTCCCAGCTTCAACTCCTTGCCTCCCTTTTTTGCTTTGCTTCACCTCGACTCCAAGAAAGTATGACATCTGACCAATATCTGTCATCTCAAATTCGTTAGTCATAACTTTCTTAAAATCATCAAACATACCAGGGTTTTTCCTATAAAGATTGTCATCCACGTACAAGCACACGATCATAATATTTCCTCATGAATTTGTCTTCGTATATAGGGCATGCTCGTATGGACTCTTCATGCAGCCATTTCTCTGTAAATATTCATCAACCCTTATATTCCATGCTCGCGGAGCTTGCTTCAAACCATATAAGGCTTTCTTCAGTCTGTGGACTTTGTTTTCCCGGCCTTTCTGAACATATCCGGGAGGCTGCTCAATATAACTTCTTCTTCAAGATAACCGTTCGAAATGCTGACTTGACATCCATCTGAAATATTTTCCACTGATTATGAGCTGCAATTGCTGTCAGAAGTCGCATGGTATCAACTCTTGCAATTGGATCAAATACCTCGTCATAGTCAATGCCATATATTTGCTTGCAGCCTTTAGCTACCAACCTCGTCTTGTATTTCTCCACTTCTCCATCTTGATTCGTCTTAGTTTTATAGACCCACTTGATACCAATTGCTTTGTGTCCTTCTTCTCGATTGCGCTAATTTCTTCGTCAATGGCTTTATTCCATTTGCTTTCTTCAGAAGCTTCTTCAAATGTAACTAGATCACATTCAGCCATTAAACAAAATAGAGAATAATCAAAGATTGTTTGTACAGGACTTGTTGCTTCATAAATATTATCAGACTCCACTTTCGTGGTGCTCCCCCTGAACTGCTGCTTTCTTCCATGGATGGTGTCGATCCAGGAGTTTATTGATTTGGACTTGGTGGAGGAGTTTGATCATCATATCCGTCATCTTCAATGTTCTGGTTATCACCATCATCATCATCACCATTGAAAATGAACAGGCGATTCTTTGACATCTCCACATCTGCAATTAATTCTCGAACCTGATTTTTGATGATGAGAGAATTATCCTGCATCTGAATATTATATCCTTTCTCCACAAGTTGGCCATGACTAATGATATTATTTTTCAAAGCAGATATATAATAAATATCATTTATATACTTTTTCTCATCATTCTTTGACATAATCTTAATTGTAACTTTTTTTTGACCGAAATTTTTGAAGAATCACCGAAAGTGACTTCTGCTGTGACTGTCTCGTCTATCTCCGTAAATAAATCTTTATGGCCGGACATGTGATTGCTCGCACCAGAATCAAGATACCAAATATTCTTCTTGCCTTCGTCGTCTCCTTTGTAAGTGAGGAACATAGAAGAACCAACATCTTTTTCTTCTTTTGCTACTGCAAAATGACTCCTTTCTTTCACTTTTGGTGCTCTACACTCGTAACTGAAGTGACCAAATTTATTACAATTATAACATTGAAATTGAGATTTGTCACCTCGTTGAAATCCACCTCTTCCTCGGCCTCTAAAATTCTGACCATGACCAGATGGTTGATAACCTTCAGAATTCTGGCCTCTTTTGAAAGACTACCTTCCACGTCCTCGTCCACCTCGGTAGCCACCTCTAAAGCCACCTCTACCACGTACAGAACTGTTACTCCCATAACTATCACCAATGGACACCTTACTTTAGAACGCCTTTTCCAAGTGGCTTGCATCATCATATTGGTTAATTCGCTGCTCATGCACTTGAAGTAAACCAACCAGCTCGTCAATCGAAATTGTTGACAAATCCTTTGACTCCTCAATAGAAGTAACCACGTAATCAAATTTTCTGGTCAGCGAAGGAGAAGTTTTTCCATGACACGAACATCGTCGAGACTTTCGCCATTTCTTTTTATCTCATTTGTCATGGCTTTCAAACACGTAACAAATTCACCAATATTTTCTGAATTCTTCATCTTTAAATTTTCGAACTCCCCACGTAGCACCTGGAACCACACCTTTTTGACTTTTTCGACTCCTTGGAATGATTTTTGCAGAATCTCATACTCTTATTTCACCATTTTTGTATCTAAAATTTTTTCAAAGGTTGATTCATCAACACCTTGAATAATTGTATATAAGGCCTTTTTATCCTTTTTTCGGGTCTCTTTCAAAATCATCTTCTCCGCATTTGTAAGGGCTGCTTCAGCGGTGTATCTGTGGGCTCGTCATACCCGATTTCAACAATATCCCAATTGTCATAGGAACCGAGTAACACCTTCATTTGTATGCTCCAGTTCCCGTAATTTATTGCCGCCAATTTCGGGATTTGTGGTTGCGCCATCATATTTGCCATCTTTTCTCGAACGGAACCTTGGCTCAGATACCACTTGTTGGAAACGTGTATGGACTTTTCTATTTCGCGAACTTGAAACACAGGATGTATGTTTAATATTGTTTGGATAATAAAACACACACTCATCAAACTATGTATATATATTAAAGCACACAACAAACTTTTTATTTCACAAATATAAGCTACAGCTTATTTTGTAAATTTGGATACAACTCTTCTTTTATGACTCAGTGAGCTTCTACTCTCTATTATAATCACTATATTTTTCACTTCGATGTGTTCTACACTCTATGAGCTTCTGCTCTTTCTCTCTGTAAATTTCACTTTGGTGTACAATATTACATGCACAACAATAGCCTTTTATAGGCTTCAAGTTTACAACCTTACATCACTGCATACCTCATATTTTTATCGTTATACATATCAATAGCCTACATTATTTTAAGGTTCAAATTTGACTCTTGTAATTAATCAACAGTTGTTGCCACCTTCTTGATTATATGTTTTCTTCTGTACACAATTGAGCCGTGTATTGCTATTTGTGTAGCCACCGTTTTTCAAGGTAGATATCGGAAGTTTTGACATCTAGCATAAACGTTATCTGCATGTTTATTCACTTTCCAAAGTACACCTGTTCATGCATTTATTATAAAACTGTTATTTAAAGAGGGTTTGAATTATAACAGACTCAAGCTTACGACATTAAAGATAAATATGATTGCTATACATATTCCTAGCAAGAGCATTAGATTTTAAAAAAACAGTTTACCATGTCATACTACTTGTGTCTGTCTCTTATAGCCTTTAACTGAATCCTCTGGACAGGAATTCATCCCTACAAGAGATAAGAGAAAAATTAGTAGCACATGCCCAATATATAAACAAGAGGCCCAACAAGAAGGGCCCATGATCCATCTGTCAGTGACCATGGACGACCCCAGGACAAGTGGTATTATCACCACCGTTCAGGTACTCTGGATCCAGAAGGTTCCGACGGCCCGGATTCGGTAGTACATCAGCAAATCAGGGCCGTCCTTACGTCCTACAGTCCAAAATTCCTACCTACGGTCCAGATCAACAGGTTTAACCCATAAACCCTAGTGTGAAGCCTATAAAAGGCAGAACAAAAGGAATGTTAGGGGTTACTTCATCTCTCATATATATACACCTATACACACACACCACTATTTAGATAATTCCAGTTCTACCCCTTTCTCTCCCAAAACCCAGTCTCACTCTCACACCGGAGGTGCCGCGGGGACGCCACCCCCCTCCTTCTAGCGCCAATGATAAAGCCAATTCACTAGGGGTCCTCTTCATCTCCGTCCCGGACTCGAGCTCCTTTTCCACGGAAATGTGGTATTTCTGTAGGTGGGAGAGAAAGGGGTAGAACTGGAATTATCTAAATAGCGGTGTGTGTGTATAGGTGATATATATGAGAGATGAAGTAACCCGTAACGTTCCTTTTGTTCTGCCTTCTATAGGCTTTACACTAGGGTTTAGGGGTTTAAACCTGTTGATCTGGACCGTAGGTAGGTATTTTGGACTATAGGATGTAAGGACGACCCTGATTTGCTGATGTACTACCGAATCCGGGCCGTCGAAACCTTCTGGATCCAGGGTACCTGGACGGTGGTGATATTGTCACGTGTCCTGGGGGTCCTCCATGGTCATTGACAGATGGATCCTGGGCCCTTCTTGTTGGGCCTCTTGTTTATATAACAGGGCCTGTGCTATTATAGGCTATCACCATCCCAATAGCGTATATTTGGAGCTCCGAGTAGATTTCCCATGGTATGAAAAGTATGACTTGAATCTCCAGGCAAATTCAACTAGAAAAGCAGCATAAACCGAAACATATGAGGGACACCTTTTGATAACAGCATTCTCCCTTGACTCTAAAAACATACAAAAACATTTCAAATGAAAACTAGGCTCACTATAAGAGTCCGTTCGACTGCTCTTGCTGTAATTGCCAGAACTATGTGGTATGGTTAAACAACTACCTTGATCGAATTATTTGGGCCTACTCGTTATATTTATCGATTACTTTTACAAGTTCTGGAAGATTTTCTATTTTTTATTACACAACTTCGATTAGGCTGTCAGAAATGACTTTCTAGACTCCCGGATTTATCGACATTAAAACTGACTAATAATTGAATTTACGGGCAAAAAATTTGTCGAGTCTGATTAGCGGCAGGCCTTCTTCGAAAAGAGATACAAAATATTATAAATTCTAGAATGAATTCAACTCCTGACTTATATTTAAAGATTCATCCTTTTTAAATTTTTAAAAATTAACAGTTTGTAAGGCTGTTCCTAAAAGGCCTTAATTGCTTGGCTATACTCGATTAATACCTCCGCTAGTAGTTCTTGGAAGAACTTCCTGGATTCTGAAGAAGAGATGAGATATTTATCTAATCGTGTAGCTAAATAAACTTATTTTTTTCATGAATCTTCCGAGTCGAATTCCATATGCATTTTCTTTTATGGATTATAACTAGAACCTCCCCTTTTCTGGATCCATCTCACATCAATAATTCGACCTCTACCGCCTATAGGTAATTTTACACAAGTTTCTTTTGAAGTAGATACCTAAATGCCAAGTACTTTTTCTTCTAAAATCTTCTTTCTAAGAGCTAAGAGTTCGGAGAAGAGGAGAGATTCAGAAAAGAGAGAGTCCCTATCACCCGAGAAGCTACTAGCCATTACTAATAGATATCTCGAGATATCTATTTAGTGATAGTTTGCTCCTAACTGGGGAGGACCCTAGCAGGTAGTAGAAGCAAGCCGAGTTGTTGAACCTAAACAAGTGCTCGAGAGATAGTTGTCCATACATTGCGTATCCAATCACAATCTTATAATAAGAACAAGAGATCTTTCTCGATCAATCCCTTTACCCCTCATTTTTTGAGAATCAGAAAGATCATTTTCAAGTTTGAATTTGTTTAGTATTGTACACAATATGAAAGATTTTTAGATGCACGTATTCCTCCGGGGGATGATTGGGACGTGGGCATAAGGGTATTTATGACATAATCAATGATTCCCTTCATTTTCAGTTAGACCTTACTTTAGCTTCATTAGGGGTTATTACTTCCTTGGTAGCTCATTTCTGATTCTCGAAGAATGAGGGGTAAAGGGATTGATCGAGAAAAATCTCTTGTTCTTATTATAAGATCGTGCTCGGATACGCCGGACAATTATATCTTGCCTCATCTCATGAAGAAGCCTGCGGTACGGGATATAACTGCATGTTAGTTTTTAAATATTCGAATTGCTACGTGAGATAATAGTTTTTGAATATTTGAATTGTTATACGAGAAATGTTATAGTACTCAAAATCGTTATCAAATAATGATGCATGGGGTTCATATTTGATAATTTTTTTGTTAATAAGATGAGACATGCATGAATAGATATACGCTCATAAATTAAAACTTGATAAATATCGGGTAACATAATCCAATGTAAATTTGCATAAATTCAACAAATCGAGTCTGGGGTGGTTAAACATGAGTTCTTTCCCCTTGTCTTCTATGTTTTCAATCTTCAACTCCTGATGAATGAAAAGCAAACCTAATGAACTTAAAATATAGCAAATTTAAGCATTCAAGCACGATGACAAACTAACAAGTTAGGTAGGATTATTATTTTCATGCAATTCGTAGTGCACAGAGTGCTTATTCAGTACCATAACCAAGATCAACAGAAAACGTGCTCTTTGTAGATAAATCATGTGCAGCTATCCAGCTAAATAAAACATGTATATTAATAAAAATATTCATTTTACTTGAACAAACTAAAAAAATAGTAAACCGAACCAACATCTGAGTTACAGCATCTGCTGCATTACAGTACTTGTTTAACCGAAACACTGAACTAAAATTTAACAAACAAAACACAGGGTGCAGTAGACGATAAAAAGAACAATATATCTACTGTTCTAGTAAATTACTCTCTTCTGTTCCGGGCACAATCTGGAAAATTGAACTCTACTGATCTCCCATCACTTGGAGCATTCCTGCAACACAAAGTTATTGGCAAACAATCTTGTCAGGTATCGAGATAACAGTTATGGTACAAGATCCTGCAATTGTTATTAGTGTAGAAGTGAATAAGGCATGAACCACTCCATGTTCTATTCGGTAATAGGAAAACTTTACTGATATGCTACGTGCAGAAGTGAATACTGTGCAGAAAATGGTTCCAACACATAAACAAAAGACTCAAACTAATAACAGTGAAGATAAACATAAGAAAAACTACCTTGTCATACTACTTTGTTTCGTAGTTCAAATATCTTAGATCCTCGAACTGGATCCTGCAGACAGAAATTTACCCCTACAAGAGATAAGCCAGTAATTAGCAAATATATTAGTAAACGCATTTTCCCAAATATGAAATATCAGTTAAAAGCAATCTAGCAAAAGATGGCTCAACTCGGTAAGCAGTATCACAATTAAGAAAGAAAATGGCATGTGTTTAGCAAGTACTGTAATCACTCCTCTTCATAACAATAGATATACACCAATATTAATGATAATGATTCAACAAGATACAAAAATGGTGCTCAGTTGAAAGTTCAGGACTCAGAAACAGCAAGCAAACAAATTCACCAAAAAAAAAGGGATTGCAAGAAAAAAACCAAAACAATGCAAACACTTGAATTATACTACAACACATGGTTGAGCTTTTTATACCATGTTTTAGAATAGTCCTCACAATAAATTGATACGTTAGCACATGAGATTAATGTCCCATTAATTTGTAAATAAAATAAACTGTACCGAAAACTAACATAATGATGAATGGAGACAGATACAGAATTATAGACCACACAAATAACAACTCATTTTGTACCTTCTCCTTTTTTTTGTATTCTTCTTTTGTTTGTCTTTTGATGGTTTCTGCTGCAAGGGCTCATCCTCGGTGAGTTGTAAGAGACTCTCAGTGTATAGAAACGAACAGAAATGGAAAGGAAGCCCACAAATCCCAACAATTGTTACTGTCCCCTGGTTGAGGTTATACCATGCAAGTGTTGTGCCGAAGGGATTGTAAACCTGTAAGAGTAGATCCTTGCCACTTCTGGAAAAAGCAATAAGTTTATTAGAGGTACCAGTTCTGAGCATTTCCTCTTGCTCCGTAGAAAGTGCTTTGTACCATGTACTTTCAGCCCCAGGATAGTTCATCAACCACACCATACGAGAATTTGAGCAGTCGATAATACAAAGATTTTCTCCTAGACCATCCAGAAATATCATTTTGGAACTGTCATCCTCAATAGTAGGGTAAGGGACCTCCTTGAACTGTTGAAGTTCAAGATCGAAGCTAACAATTATATCCTTGGAATTGATTTCATTCTTAATTGCAGTCCAATGGAGAGATCCATTTGCAAATATGCCCCAAATTCCAGTAAAACTAAAGTTATTTGGAATGTCTTGAATCCGTGTCCAGGCATTGGTTTTGAAGCTGTAAACAAAGCCTATTAAGCCACTAAAATGAACGCAACAGTCTTCAATCATGACCACCTTATAATCATCATTAACCTCATCATAACCAAATCCAAATGAGAATCTTTCATCCCATTTAGACGAACTTGGAAACTCAGGTGGCGCGGAAGCTACCTTTTTGAACTTCCTAAGTACCGGATTCAACAAATATACATCTCTCAAATTTTTCAGCACACACATCAAACCATTACAAGAACACACATATTTAGCACCACGGAGTAACGTCTTGAGCGGATCACGTATTTTGACAACAGAAGCAGAATCCTCATCCAAAGAATCGAGACTAGCCAAATAAAACATTTGATCAGCACAAACTTTTATTATCATAAGACCAGCACCAGCATTGCGATCGCGGCTAGTCTTAAGATGTTTCTTGACAAAAGCAGTGCTATCAATAAGAGAGCACCAGTCTTTACACACACTTCGACAACGAAGAACATACTTAACGGGTACTCGACAAAGTATCTCATCGATCATCTCGC
Source organism: Apium graveolens (assembly GCF_009905375.1). Classification (NCBI taxonomy): domain Eukaryota; kingdom Viridiplantae; phylum Streptophyta; class Magnoliopsida; order Apiales; family Apiaceae; genus Apium; species Apium graveolens. The sequence continues at coordinate 129,501 of NW_027419706.1, read as the reverse complement.
AAGGAAGTGCCATTTTACAAATGTAGTCTTGAATATAAGAATGCCCTCCTGATATATATGTAAAGCTAACAGTAAGTTTGAAACAGAGAAAAACAAAGTGCAGCTAAGTTTTGATATTTATTTCACTGCGGCTCACTAATATATATCGAATACAGAGATAAAACTAGATGCAAGAAGAAGGAACTACTTTCCTATAACTACTCCACTATCTACCATTATTCAAAGAGACTCCTAATATGACTCCACAACTATATGACCAAGTCATAACTAGCTGTTAATACAAAACAAACTAACGTAAACATAAACAAGCTTATTCAGACAAGCTTATGATTAAAGTCAACAATCTCCCCCATAATCTAAGCTTGTTGAGTTAACTCTTTCACTCCCAACAGCTTCCTCATGCGTTCAAACTTCACTGTCGTGAGCGCCTTGGTTGAATGTCAGCCTTCTGGTTTTCTGTTGCCACATGCTTCACCACTATTTCACCGCGATCAACACACTCTCGTATAAAGTGATAACGTATATCGATATGTTTGCTACGACCATGAAACATCGGATTCTTAGCCAAGTCTATGGCTGATTTATTATCGATATACAACGTGACTGGACCAACCTTCTCATCAGTAATCTGACTCAGCAAATTCCGTAACCAAATTCCCTGACATGCTGCGCTGTCGCAGCCATGAACTCGGCTTCACATGAAGATAGCACAACATTTCGTTTGAGCATACAGGTAATTAGATATAGTTTCAGATAAAAAGCCAATCCACCAGTGCTTTTCCGATCTTCTATTACCGCCAATCACTAAAAACATCAGAATATCCTGTCAAACATTATTGCATTCTCTCTTGAGTATACAATCCATAATCTAACGTTCCCTTAATGTACCTGAGAACTCGTTTTGCTGCATTCATAGCATTACAGTGGGATGCTCCATAAATCGACTGATAATGCCCACAGCAAAAGCTATGTCCGGTCGCAGAGTATGTACTAAGTATCTCAAACCTCCGATCATGCTTTTAAATTGATGGTCACAGCGACTCAATATTACCACCTCATCCTTCGTGATTTGCTTCTTTGGGATCTAGTGGATACTTGTAGGATTGCAATCCGAAACCCCGCCTTTTCAAGAATTTTATGAGCATAAGCTGACTGTTTTAGCTTGATAAATCCGTTTCCCTGTTCAACCTCTATTCCCAAATAATATGTGAGTTTGCCGAGATCACTCATGTCAAATTGTTTGTTCATCTCCTGCTTGAACTCCTCGATAATACTGATACTAGTCCCTGTAATCAAAAGATCATCAACGTAAACGCCAACTACCAGAATATTACCTTCAATTTTCCTTGTATACACAGCGTGTTCATATGGGCATCTCTGAAATCCAAGTCTCTCCAGGCACTTGTTTAGCTTCGAATACCATGCACGAGGGGCTTGCCGAAGACCATACAGTGCCTTGAGGAGTTTGTACACCTTTGATTCCTGGCCTTTTCTTTCAAAACCCTTCGGTTGCATCACATAGACTTCTTCGCATATCTCCCCATTTAAAAACGCTGTCTTCACATCCATATGATGCACCTGCCATGATTTTTTTTGCAGCAAGGGCCAACAACATACGCACTGTTTCGAGCCTTGTAACAGGTGCATATATTTCGTCATAATCAACGCCATGTTCCTGTGTGTAACCCTTTGCCACAAGTCGAGCTTTATGCTTCACTACATTACCACTTGCATCTCGCTTCAATTTGAATATCCACTTTAACCCGATGACTTTGTTCCCCTTTGGAAGTTCTGTCAGTTCCCATGTCCTGTTTTTTTTCTATAGAATCGATTTCGTTTTTCATAGCCTGTCTCCAACACTTTTCTTTGTTTGCCTGACCAAAATTAACAGGTTCTTCGACTCCCATGAGTAATAGCTCCTCCTGCAGCTCAATAGGTTCTGTGTTGTTATAAATTTCAGTGACATTTCTATATTTTTTAGGCTCTGTACTTCCATCAACGTTTTCATCCTCAAAGTCTAGCTCTTCTCTTCGTTCTTCCCTCACAGGACTTTCATAACCATCACTTTCTCTCTGAGTTGTTTCGTCATTCTCTTTTCCTCCCAACACAATCAACTTTTCTTGTTGCAACTGCTCTTCTCCGTTTTGTCCTTCCCATGGCCACGCTTCAGTTTCTACAAAAACAACATCTCGACTGACTAACACCGTGTTGCTTTCTGGGTTATACAGCCTGTACGCCTTTGTTCCTGGCTCTTTGCCTAAATTCACAACTTTCAAGCTTCGATCATCTAGCTTCTTAGTCAGCTTATCTTGCACCTTCATGTAAGCTTTACATCCAAACACCTTGATGTGCCCAATATTGGGTTTTTCATTTTTCCAGGCTTCATAAGGAGTCACCCCTGACAGTGCTCGAGTGGGCAACCTATTTAACACGTAGACAGCGTGACGCACTGCCTCACCCCAGAAGTTTGCCGGCATATGCATTTGCTTCAAGTAACTTCTCACCATCTCAACGACAGTACGGTTCCTACGCTCCACCACGCCATTTTGCTGTGGAGTGTATGGAGCCGTAAGATGTCTCACAATTCCATTATCTTCACAAAAGTCAGAAAAAACTTTGGAGTTGAACTCCCCCCCACGATCTGTTCGAAAGACTCTGATCCTTCGCTCTGTACCATTCTCAACTTTGGCCTTAAACTTCTTGAAGGCCTCAAACGCCTCATCCTTGCTCTTTAGCAAGTAAGCCCACATAATACGTGAATAATCATCAACAAGGAGCATGAAATAACGATTACCTGCGTGAGTGGAAGGAGTGATAGGTCCGCATATGTCACCATGAACAAGTTCAAGTACCTTACTAGCTGAGTACTTCGACTTAGTAGGAAATGGCTTTCGAGTCTGTTTCGACATTAAACAACCACTACATGTCATCTCCGGAGACACAATCTTTGGAAAACCACGAACCATGTCATTTGCTGACATCAATTCCATTGCCTTAAAATTGACATGTCCTAACCGAAAGTGCCACAACCAAGCATTTTCATTTGACCTTGACAATAAGCATTTTGGTTCACCACTTTCTATAATTATCTTATACAATCGATTTGTCGATCTCTTACTTTCATTAACAACTTTCCTTGTTTTTCATGGATCCACAAATATTCTCCATTCAAGACAACCTTATTTTCGGCTTCCGATAATTGTCCAAGACTAATTATATTGTTGCACAAGGAAGGAATGAAAAATACCTCGTGTAGTTCACGTTCCTCGCCCGTTTTACACTTCAAGCTCACAGTGCCCTTGCCTTTAATTTCAACCATCGAACCATCACCGAATTTTACTTGGCCTTTGACACATTCGTCCAGCATCTTGAATTTTGATCTCTGACCCGTCATATGGTTACTTGCACCGTTGTCAAGGTACCAGATGTCAGAATCACTGGATTTTTCACTTCCATGCAACTTCAGTTTTGGTGTGACTTTCTCTTCTTTTAGCAACATCATGTTTACATCTTTGTCATCATGTTCAGTCAATAGCAATGCAGGCTCATCATCGTCAAATTGGGCCATGTTAACTTCAGCCCTTTGAACCTTGTTACGCTTAGGTTTGTTGCACTCAACTGCGAAATGGCCATACAGATGACAGTTGAAGCACCTAACTCTAGACTTGTCTCGAACCAGTCGTCCCCCTTCTTTATTTGGAATTTTCTGATTTGTGAAAACGCCACCACTTTCTCTGTTATTTCTCCTTGACCATTATTCTCGAGTCATCAACAGTTTACCCTCGTTAGCTTCTCTTCGTGTCCATTCCTCTTCCGTGAGAAGAAGTTGACTACCGCCCCCACCACCATTCTTGGATCCCTTCAATCTTTCCTCATGAATCTTCAAGGACCCAACAGTTTCTTCAACGGACATTTGCTCAATGTTCCCAAACTGTTCGATCGTCGAGGCTATTTGTAGGAATTTTGTTGGTACAGCTCGTAACAACTTCTTTACTACATAGCTCTCCGGAACCTCTTCTCCAAGAGCTCTAATGTTTGTCACCAGACCATTGAGTTTCATACAGAACTCGTCAATTGGCTCTATCTCACTCATACTCAATGACTCAAACTCCGCCTTCAGAGTTTGTATCCTAGCCGTTTTCACACGATCCGCACCGAGACACATGGTTTTAATCGCATCCCAGGCCTCTTTTGCTGTGTTTTTCTCCGCCAGTGACAGCAAAATGTCTTCAGGTACGCCTTGGTAAATGACCGCCAATGCTACCTTGTCAGTTCTTTCTTCGACCGGTGACTTAGGGTTCTTAGGTTCAATAGCATCCCACACACCATGTGCCTGCATATTCACCTTCATCTTCATAGACCATGAAGCATAATTACTCTTAGCCAACATCGGATAACTCAGACCCACTCCGCCTTCTTTTATTTTGCTCGATTCCATCTCAGTAGCTTTCGGCATATATTTTGGCATTCACCACGCAACCTTGCTCTGATACCAAATTCTTGAATATAAGAGTGCCCTCCTGATATATATGTAAAGCTAACAGTAAGTTTGAAACGAGAAAAACAAAGTGCAGCTAAGTTCTTGATATTTATTTCACTGCGGCATCACTAATATATATCGAATACAGAGATAAAACTAGATGCAAGAAAGAAGGAACTACTTTCCTATAACTACTCCACTATCTACCATTATTCAAAGAGACTCCTAATATGACTCCACAACTATATGACCAAGTCATAACTAGCTGTTAATACAAAACAAACTAACGTAAACATAAACAAGCTTATTCAGACAAGCTTATGATTAAAGTCAACACTTTCTGTATGGTTCTGCGGACAATTTCCATGTATGTCTGAAATGCGTAACATCTGAACTTAAATCTCTAGAGGACCGTAACCGTTGTCATCCTGGTCACGATCACCCATTAACCTTAGTCCAAAGCCCAGCTTTGTTCCTTTGTCACGCTTGTAACACTACAGCTACAGATGTGTCCTATATTTGTACCAAATGTTGTTTCTGGATACACAAGAGTTGTGCTAATGCACCCATTACATACCAAAGTAAATTTCACAACGAACACCCCCTCGTCTTGGCCTACTCTCTTCCCCTAGTATACCATACATTATTCTTATGTGGCATATGCGGTAAAAGTATAAATCCCGTCTACTGGGTTTATTATTGTGCAAATTGCAGATTTTTTGCTCATGTGAAATGTGCTTCATCAACTAAGATGTTGAGGTTGATATACCATTTCCTCTTATTACTTCTTATATATTTCAGATTGATTTATTTATTAGATGGCTTAATGACCTTCTAAACCTTAAGTTTTACATCAATATACTCATCATCCCATGTAGTTCAATAACTCACATTTTTGCCTCTGGCATGCTAAAAACGTATCTTTTTACTTTTGGACTAGCCAATTTACATCATTTTTTACCTAGTCCAAGGATTAAAAGACACGTTTCAGTACTTTAGGATGAAAAATAAGCAGTTTTGAACCACCGGAGCTAATGGATATATTGGTGCAAACCTTAAGATCTAAAACGTCATTAAACCTTAATATATGTTTAGTTTACCAACATTGTTGACTAGGAACTATTCTGACTGGGGTTTGTTCTTTCTTTTGAAATATAGTGAAAGTGACGACGATGAAGCAGATAGTGAAGAGTCCAACTTGATGCACTTTCCGGCACACGATAAAGCATCACTCGGTGAAATGATGCAGCAATGTATCATTAAGGCAGCAGATGCTCTCCTGCATAATTCTGCCACCACTGCAGAACCTTCCCCTTATATCAACCACTGGGGCCATAAACACCAGCTGGCACTCGGAAACAAGAACGCAAAAACAAGAACGCAGAAATTAGAAGATACTGAATTGCTAATTTGCGATGGGTGCGCTAAGCCAATCTCCTTGGTTGATGAAATATTCTATGAATGCAAATCATGCAATTTTTTTCTCCACAGATCATGCGCCCTGTTTCCGGAAAAGATGGAGCATCATCTAGCAGGCAACCAAGTCGATGGAATTTTCGTAGTACGAGAGTTCGATGAACTAGGTTTTATACTATGCCAAAGTTGCCGCATCCTTGGTAATGGGATTTTCTTGTTGATCAATAAAACAACTATATTTGACATCGGGTGTGCTTCATTACCGAGAATAATTAAACATGAAGGTCATCGGCACCCTCTTAACCAATTGAAGTATCCAGACGATGACTTGTGCAAACCATGTTTGTCTGAACATGCATCACATAAAGAAAAGATCATGTATGGATGTGAAAAATGTGGATTCTACATACATGTACGGTGTGCTTTAAGACCACATATGATGAAACATCGATGGGATCCGCATCCTCTCTACTTGATTCTGTTTGTCAAGAATGTAGCTGATCATCCTCACGCATTCAGTTGTGAACTTTGCTCCGAAAATATTGACCCAACGACTTGGTTTTATCACTGCAATACTTGTGATCTATCATTTCATATCCACTGTATTGATCCATATTATTGGTTCTCAAACATGAAGCTTGGTGCTACTAACATTTGTTGTGACTCGCATCCTCACCCGCACGGCCTCACATTGGTTCTAAACAAAAGAAGCGAAGATGCAGCACATGCGGTGAAGATGCAACCGGCGTGCCAGTTCTCGAGTGTTCACCATGCAAATATGTAGTGCATATTCACAAATGTGTAAAATGATAGAGAGGAAAAGTAACAAACTCTATTGAAGAATAACAAACTGTATTTACATAATGATATGAATATTAAGGATTAAGGGAAGTATAGACTTTTACTAAGCGTAGCATTAGTCTTTCTTGTTGTTGAATAACCTTCTATATATCAAAAGGGTGTATTATCTTCATCAAGAGAATTGAGAAGCACTGTAGTCGTTTTCATATTTTCATATTGATTTTGCTTCTAGCTCTCAGCTTTATTCACCAATGGCATGCTTCTGATAATTTGTAGAGTGATGTGTGTTCTTTCTGACATGATAAGTCAGGGGGAGTATTTCTTAATTATTCTGACATGGCTAATGTAGCTCTACTGTGTTTTTACAGATTGTCCAAGTTTTGATAGAGTCTTTGACTCTAAAGGAAACTCCAATTCCAACTAAAGTTGCTAGGCTCATGCTTGTCTCAGACATCCTTCCCTCTTTGCTTTTTTGCTTGAATGTTGCATTTTTCATGCAGACAGAAGTTGAGACACCTCGAAGTTGCTTTGATCGAGTATCGTGATTCTCTCGAAGACAGGGCAATAAAAGATATTGGGGACATTGAAGAAAGTTGCCTACCAATATCGGAAGCATCTGGAGACAGAACTTGGTGTAGTGCATTCCAACAAAAATGCTCCTACCAATAGTAAGTGGTAAATTGATATTTTGCTAGAGTGTAGATTTTATCTTTTTTATAACAGGAAATCCAAAACTAGCATATGTATGTTTTGATTGGTTATTTAGATATAATACTAACTGCAAAATTCTATTATCAATTGTTTGGGACTATTGAATTAGGATTTTAGATTTCCATATAGGAAAGCACTGGTGTTGTCTTTGGATCATTTGCATTGCATAACTGTTTTACGAGGAATGTTTAGTTGCATCATATTGTCTTGAGAAATAATGCATTTCTGTAGTTAAACTTGAAATATTACTATGTGTGTGTAGTAATGAGAATTTTTGTCAAATAGCTTTTTCAAACCTTTTAACCTGCAGAAAGGCGAACTTCGGATAGAAAAGAGAGAAGAGACGAGTCACATGAATCATCAAGAAAGCATAATCACAGTCCTAGTGAAAGCAAAAGCCCTCTGCGAAAATCATCAAGTGGAGACAAGGGGAGGGAAAATCAGGGAAACGGAGATACAAAAAGATAACAATATATTAACCTCATCTGATGCACTGCCAAGGAGGCCTCTTTTGCTAAATCCCGCTGTTTAAAGCCCTTTCTCTCCTTTCAAACCACTGGTGTTATGTGCTTTCTGCAGACCATCTTCCACATGACCGCCTACTGGTGTTATGTGCCTTCCTTTTGTGAATTATTAAAAAAAAACCAATCCTAGGAATAAAATGGAAAACAAGTTTAGAACGGAAGCAAATGATCTAATGTCCTTAACGATGACTGCCACATGCCAAGGAGGAGTTTTGTCAGAACTTGCTAATGCAATGGCAGTTCTGAAGTATCCGATCTGAGCAAAGAAACATTGACGTTAGTAAGCAAGAGGGCAAACTTCCCAGATTGCCAAATTTCAGCTCGAAAGGAGATAACCTATAAAATTTTTAAGAAATGCAGGAAAGAAGATACAAATCCAAACCACCTTCACCAAGGGCATTATATTTGCTAGGAGTAATTTACTGTAGGGCATACTATAAATTGATGATAAAATAAATAAAATGACGAATTGAATTGTTGACAAACTCACCTTTTTGCTAATTTTTCTCGGATGAAACAATGCACATGCATTATAAATTTGCATGGTGAACATTCAAGAACTGCCACACCAAATGAATCTTCAGCACATACCTTGCATCTTCGCATCTTTTTATTTAGAACCAATGTGAGGCAGTGAGGATGTGCGTCGCTATACATGTTAGTAGCACCAAACTTCGCACTGGAGAGCCGATAATATGGATCGATACATAAAGTATGAAATGATAGATCACAAGTATTGCAGTGATAAAACCAAGCGCCTGGATAAATTTGTTTGGAGCAGAATTCACAATCGTACTCGTGAGGATGATCATCTACATTCTCCGGAAACAGAATCAAGTAAAGGGGATGTGGATCACATCTATGTTCCACCAGATGTGACCTTAATGCAAACTTTATTTATATGTAGAAGTCACATTTTTCACATCTATACATGATCATAGCTTCTTTTTTTCCTATAGCTTCACGCATACATGCTTTGCAAAAATTATCATCATCTGGATACTTTAATTGGTTAAGAGGGTGGATGACCTTCATGTTTGATTGTTCCGGGTAATGAAGCACACACGATTTCCAACCTGGCTGTTTCATTCCACAGGAAAATCCCTTTACCAAGAAGGTTGCAACCTTGGCAATATATAAAAGCTAGTTTATCAACCTGTCGTGTTAGTAGTACTCTTTTATCCAGCTTGCCTGCTAGATGATGCTCCATCTTTTCTGGAAATAAGGCGCATGATCTGTGGAGAAAAAAATTGCATGAACTGCATTCATAGAATATTTCATCAACCAAGGAGATTGGCTTAGTACACCCATCGCAAATTAGCAATTCAGTATCTTCTAATTTCTGCGTTCTTGTTTTTGCATTCTTGTTTCCGAGTGCCAGCTGGTGATTATGGGTCCAATGGTTGATATAAGGGGAAGGTTCCGCAGAAGTGTCAGAATTATGCAGGAGAGCATCTGTTGCCTTAGTCATGATACACTGCTGCATCATTTTATATAGTGATGCTTCATCATGCGCTGGGAAATGCATCAAATCGCTATCTGCTTCATTATCGTCACTTTTAACATGCCAAAAGAAAGAACAAAGGCCAGTCAGAATAATTCCGAGTAAAACAACAATTTGGGTTAACTAAACATTTTTTTAGTAAGTACTAATCGATATGAAAAAATTGTACATCTACCTCCACGTTTCATCTGATAAAGCACATTTCACGTGAGCAAAAAATCTGCAATTTGCACAATAATAAGCCCAGTAGGTGCAATTTATAATCTTACTGCAGATATTGCAGTACGTGACATATCTATGATATTCTTGAGGAAGAGAGTAGTCCAATTTGAGAAAGTGTTTGTTGTGAAATTTACTTTGTTAGGTCTTGGGTGCATTGGCACAACTCTTATGTATATAAAATCGCCATTGTTAGAACCATACATAAATCCCTGACAATCAGCTTCACAAACATAACATTGCTTAAACTCTTATTTTTTATAGGGATACTCAAAGAGGCTTAGAGGGTGTTGCGGGAACATAGAGTGTGTAAATGTTGAGGGCAACTCAGAACAAGTTTTATGCATAAAGAAACCGACATAATTACTCGATGAACTACCACCAGTAGCGGAAGTGTTGCATGTATAAAATGCGTCTATGAGTTTGTTTATTGGCTGTCTGCAAACAACACATTCTACATCCTTACCAACAACAGCCTCAGCTTCATTTAGTGTCAGCTCGTGCTCGTGAAAAAAATGTTTCAATTCTCCCATCCGTCAAAAACACACACACAACAGAGAATTAGGCCAACAAAGTGTTGGTACAATGGTTGATCTCGTATCCCTCTTAGTGGAGGTCATAAGTTCGACCACTGGTGTGTGTAATTTATTATTATGTATAGATTTTACACAACCACACAGCACCCAAAAGATCTGCATCTATCTATTTATTAGCAGAGTTAAGCAATATGTTGAAATTTTCTTGCTGGCATTCGAATAATTAAGTGAAAAGTAAGAATCTATACTTTTAAATAAGTCACAAGTAAGTGTTAGAATAATATAAGATCCTGCAAAGGCCATTCTCTAACCCTTTAAGATTTTAGAGCAACTAGTTCCTTGACATGGTATCTAATAATACAACAAATCTTCTACTTATGGCATATTTTTATTACTTCATAAAACATTTGTGATGCACTATATACTTGCAGGGTGAACATTCGAGAACTAGCCCAGCTACATCTTCACCACATATCTTGCATCTTCGCTTCTTTCTATTCAGAACCCAGGTGAGGCCATGCGAGTGAGGACACGAGGCGCTATAAATGAGAGTAGCACCAAACTTGATATTGGAGTAATAATAATATGGATCAATGCAGAGAGTATGAAACGATAGATCACAGACATTGCAGTGATAAAACCAGGTGTTGGGGTAAATCTCTTTGGAGCAAAATTCACAATCGAATTCATGAGGATGATCAGGTACATTCTTGACAGACAGAATCAAGTAGAGAGGATGCTCGTCCCATCTATGATTCGCCAGGTGTGGTAATAACACACACCGTATATGAATGTAGAATTCACATTTCTCACATCCATACAAAATTGCTTCTTGTTTCTCTGTTTTATATTCAAACAAACATCCTCTGCAAAAATAATCATCAGGAGACTTTACTTGAATAAGAGGGTGGCGATGAGCATCGTGTTTAATTTTTGTGGGTAATGAAGCACACACGATGTCCAACCAGGTTGTTTCATTCCACATGAGAATCCCATTACAAGGAATGTTGCAACCTCTGCATTTGAAAGCAGCTAATTCGTGCAATTTACTTCCGACCAACTTGCCTGCTAGTTGATGCTCAATACTATCCGGAAATTGGGCACATGACCTGTGGAGAAAAAAACTGCATGAATTGCATTCGTAGAATATATCATCAACCAGGGAGATTGGTTTAGTGCACCCATTGCAAATTTGCAATTCAGTATCTTCTAATTTGTTTCCGAGTTCTAGCTGGTGTTCGTGGCTCCAATGGTTGATATAAGGTGAAGGCTGCTCAATGGCAGAATTATGCAGGACAGCAGCCTGCATGATACATTGCTGCATCATTTTATGTAGTGATGCTTTATCATGCGCTGGAAAGTGCATCAAATTGGACTCTCCGCTATCTGCTTCATCATCGCGACTTAAGCTATTCGAAAAGAATGAACAAAACCCAGTCAGAATAACTCGAGTAAAACAACAATGTTGGAAAACTAAATATTTATTTGATAGATAATCAAAATCATGATATCAGATATAGTAAGAGGAAACGGTAAATCAACCTCAACATCTCAGGTAATGAAGCACATATCAAGTGAGCAAAAAATCTGCAATTTGCACAATAATAAACCCAGTAGATGGGATTTATAATTTTATCGCAGATGTTGCATAACAATAAAAATTCATGATATTCTTTGGGAAGAGAGTAGGCCAAGATGAGAGTGTGTTGGTTGTGATTTTTACATTGGTAGGTGATGGGTGCATCGGCACAAATCTTGTGTATGCAGAAACAACATTTGTTACAGATATAGGACAAATCTGTAGCTGTCGTGTTACAAGCATCACAAAGGAACAAAGTTGGCCTTTGGACTAAGGTTAATGGGTGATTGTGACCTGGATGATCATGGGTACGTCCCTCTAGAGATCTAAGTTCAGATTTTACGCATTTCAGACAAACACATTCGCTGTTGGAAACATACATAAAGCCCTGAAAAATACCTACACATGCATAACACTTATAATAATAAAGTTTTCTATATGGACGCGAAATGAGGCTTAGAGGGTGTTGTGGGAACATAGGGTGTGTAAACGTGGAGGGCAACTCAGAACAAGTTTTATGCAAAAAGAAACCAACACAATCCCTCGATGGACCACCATCGATAAGGGAGATGTTGCAGCTATAAAATGCGTCTATGAGCTTGTTTATTGGCTGTCTACACATAGCACATTCTACATCCTTGCAAACAACAGGCTCGGCTTCATTTAGTATTAGCTTATGCTCATGAAGAAAATGTTTCAATTCTCCCATCTATATATGAAACGAATACACCGAAGGAGGGAGAGAGAGAGAGATGTGAAGTTTATGCACACTGCACGCTGAAAGATCAGAGAGAGAGGGAGATGTGAAGTTTATGCACACTGAGAGATAGATTTCATCTATTTATATGAGCTACATCATACAATTAGGTAGTTAACCCAATTTGTTAAGTTTCATACATTGCTGACAGGTGAAGCAAAATACATTTAGAAAATTGTCTGATTCCAATAATTTAGTGACAAGTAAAGTAAGAATATGAATAAGACTCAAGTTAATTAGGAGTTAAGTAATTATTTAGATTACAAAGAAACCTCATATACGAGCAATATAACCTTTAGATTTTTATTCCAAAATTCATCACTAGACGAACAATAAAAAACAGGAGGCATATATAATCAACATGAAGAATAAATGACAAAATATTGTATGTAAAGCTGTACACCACCGATCAAAACCAAGGAGTACACGCTATTTAGATCATCTCCAACGAGGATGTCGAAAATAGTGCTAAAGTCTCATGTGCCATGACACTCTTGTTGGCTATCCCAAGGGTGTCAACCAAAATAACCTATTACAATTCTGAATCCGCAACATTCTTCACAATTTCCATTAAAACTTCATACAATCTCATTTCCAATGTTCAAGCTATTTACTGATTACAAACTTACTTGTTACTAGCACTACTTGTTTGCATTTCTTGTTGAGTAAGTCTTAAGATATGAAATGACTAACTAACTTAAACCTATAGTCTAGTCTGATCTTTATATGAGGCTGCAAGTTACAGCTTGTGCTGAGCTGTCATTCTGTTGTAACAGAATGTTGGAGGTCAGATTCTTTGCTGACAGGCGATGATGTCGTTGTGAGGTCACATATATCAACATCCCCCCTTAAATGAGGCAGAGTAGAGGTCATGCCAAGTTTGCCAAGAAGGTCATTAAAATGTGTAGAAGGAAGAATCTTAGTGAAGACATCAGCCAGTTGAGAAGTAGTAGGCAGATAAGTGATCTGTAGAAGGCCTTCTAGAACTTTATCCCTTGTGAAATGAACATCGATTTCAATATGCTTAGTGCGTTCGTGATGAACCGGATTTTTATCAATGTGGATGACACTCTGGTTGTCACAATGAAGAGTGACAGGTTTGAGATTAGTGTTACCTAGCTCTTCGAGTAAGCGAACCAACCAAGTTACTTCGGAAGCAGCAGCATACATGGAACGATACTCAGCTTCAGGGGAGCTTTTAGAAACCACGCTTTATTTCTTGGATTTCCAACTAACAGGAGAGTTGCCAAGAAGTAAGATATAACCAGAAATAGAACGACGAGTATCAAGACAAGCACCCCAGTCGGAGTCAGAAAAAGCCTGCAGAGTTAATTATTCATTTCCTTTTAAAAGAATTCCCTGACCCAAAGTAGAAGTTACATATCTGAGGACATGGGATAAAGCCTGGAAATGTGGTACTCGGGGTGATTTGGCTTGAAGCTCTTATTTTTTATTCTATGAATAGATTCGTTTTTTTTATGAATCCATATTGCTTGATGCTTTATTACATTGCTTTTTTATTTTTTATGAGATGACTCATAAACCTTACATATTGGATGGAATTTTATATCGTTGTTTTTTCTCCCCTTCTTTCACCCTTCCGTTTATCCACATCTTTCTTCTTCGCTTCACAACTTAGAATCAGATTTATTTTTCTTTTGTTTATGCAACGAGGTACCATTACGAGCTCAATATATACGAGTGTTATTCCGTGAAATAACTCGAATTTCAAATCATTCACTTGCTTTAACTACTCATGCTATGGATGTGGGAGCATCAACCCCGTTCCTGTGGGCTTTTGAGGAGCGGGAGAAATTGTTGGAATTCTATGAAAGAGTCTCGGGAACATCTGTATTGTGATGGATCATGATAGAGATCACCTTCATCAACTTAAAGTTTGAGATGTAAAGGCAGAGGGGTCACAACAGATTTAGAATTAGTAATGCCAGCAGCTTGTAAGAGATCAGTAGTGAACTTCTTTTGAGTTAAAGAAATCCCTGTAGAAAGGTAGCCAATTTCTTCTAACCCCAGAAAATAACTCAGAAATCCCAAATCATTGATACTAAACACTCTATCAAGATGAACCTTTAAACTAGTAATGTTGTGATGATCATCCCCAGTAAGAATGATATCATCAACGTAAACAGCTACTACAGTGATCAAACCAGCTTGCCTCTTGATAAACAAGGAGTAATCATTCTTAGATTGAGTATAACCTATAGAAATCAACTCACTGACCAGCTTAGAAAATCATTTCTTGGATACTTGTCGTAAACCATAGAGAGACTTTATTAATTTACAGACTTTGTGATCATGATTAGACATTCCATGAGGTATTAGCATATACACTTCCTCTTGCAAATCATCATGGAGTAAGACATTATTTACATCTAATTGAAACAATTTCCAACCTTTATGTGCAGCTATAGCAAGAAGGCACCGAACAGTAGCCATTTTTACCACAGGTGAAAATGTTTCTTCAAAATCAGTACCCCATTTTTTATTATAACCCTTTGCTACTAAACGTGCCTTAAATCTCTCTACACTTCCATCTGCCTTGCATTTGATTTTGTATAACCACTTGCAACCAATTGGCTTCTTCCCCGTAGGTAATGAAACTAACTCCCAAGTCTTATTCTGATGAAGTGCCAACAGTTCTTTATTCATGGCATCTTGCCATCTGGGATCTAAACTAGCTTCATCATAAGTAGAGGGTTCTACTAGAAGCTCATGTTGAGAGACCAAAGCATGAACTGAAGAAGGTAAATGATCATAAGAAACCAGATTACACCAATGAGTTACATGACAGACAAAATCATTGGATTTATAGGGTAATCTGGAACTTCTAGTACTTCTCCTTAGTGATAAGTCAAGATTTTCAGAATTTTGTGATGCAGAAGAATGATCATGAATGTCAGAAGGAGAACCAGTATGATCATGATTAGAAGTATCAGCTGAATGAGAATGATCAACATTGTGATTTGAGGAAGTAGGAGTAGTGAAAACAAAAAAAACATCTGGTAGTATAGTATGAAATGAAGTGAAATCAGTACAAGTAGGCAGGAAAAATGGAGTAGAAGTTTGATTGTCAGCAACATGGAAAGGAAAGTGTTGTTCATGAAAAATGATATCTCTAGACACAAAAATCTGCAGAGATTCCATATCTAAAACTTTGTATCTCTTGATACCAGCATGATACCCAATAAAAGTACAAGCCTTAGCTCTTGGATCAAACTTCTGTCTGTTAGCTGGAGTTGTGCTAATGTAACATAGACAGCCAAAAACCTTAATATGCTGCAAGTCAGGAGGATCACCATACAATTTTTCATAAGGACTGCTGAAGTTCAAAACTTGTAGTGGCATTCTATTTATCAAGTAAACTGCAGATAAAATGCATTCTCCCCAGTAAACTAGTGGTAGTTTAGACTGATAATATAATGCTCTAGCTGTCTCAAGGATAATGTCTATGTTTCTTTCCACCAAACAAACCATTCTGATGTGGTGAATAAACACAGCTCTTCTTATGAACTATTCCCTTTTGTAGATAGAATTTCTTTAAGATGCCTTCACAAAACTCTGGAGCATTATCAGTCCTAATGATCTTCACATCAGCACTGAATTGCCTTTTTACATAAGCTACAAAGTTTTGAATGAGCTCAACATCATCACATTTATGGTGCATCAAGAATACCCAAGTCATCCTGCTATAAGTATCAATAACTGTGAGAAAGAACCTGTAGCCATTATAGGTTGCTGTTTTAAATGGTCCCCATGTATCAATTTGGATGAGATCAAAACTATGATACACTTGAGAATCAGTTGAATGAGAAAATAAAATTCTAGACTGCTTTGCTACCGGGCATATCTGATAGATACTAGATAGGAAGCTGAGACATTATGCTTCAATTCTTTAATACGAGTCAATAGAGGAACAAGTAGGTGACCCATTCTGAGATGCCACCGTTTGGCATTAATTTCAGTATTATTATTCTGAGAAGTAGCTGCTGAATGAGCTACTATAGGATGGACCTGTAAACTTGGATTCTTGGTCTATTCAGTCATGCTTTCCAAGTAATACGGGCCACCTTGTAGACTACCAAGAGCTTTTGGCCTCATTGAAGGCCCCTGAAGAAAGCAAGACTTATTAGTAAAAGTTACTGAACAACCCTTGTCTTTGCACAATTTGGGAATAGAGACCAAATTGAACTGAAAATCAGGTTCATATAGGACATTATCCAAAACAATATCATCATTAACTTTAACCCTTTCAGCATATGTGATAGAAACTTGTTTACCATTAGGACTGGTAATGAAATTGTTGGAACCTTCAATCTTATGAAAATGTGTAAAAAGAGATAAGTCAAAGCATATATGGTCTGTTGCCCCACTATCTACAATCCATTTGATTCCATTTAGAGAAGTGAAGCAAAATTTACCTGCAACATTTGCTGATCTGTTGCAGTGGACTTCAATGTCACCACCCTTATCTTTCCCCAATAGCTGTAATATTTGTTGATATTGTGCTGCGGTAAATGTATTTGAAGAATCATTCTTGTCAATCTCATTAGTCTCTTCTAATTGTACTACATCAATCTGTCTTTTCTCATTCTTATAATGCTGAGGATATCCATTCAACTTGTAACATCTTTGAATTGTATGACCTTGCATCTTGCAGTGCTCACAGTAAAGAGTTCTGACTCCTCTTGTATTAGAATAGCCTGGTTTAAACTGCCGAGGAGGTCTATACCTGTCTTGACCAAATCTTTTACCAGCTGCAAGTGCTATTGGATCATTTGTGACAGTAGCTACTTGATATATCTTCTTGTGGTTCTCCTCTTGAATTAACAATCTGTAAGCATGAGCAATACTACGCAAAGGACTCATAATTAATATGCTACCTCTGATGACTTCAAAACCTTCATTCAATTTCATTAAGAATTCCACCAGTCTTCTATCGTGTTGTGATTTCACCATTTTTGCAGTAATCAAGCATGTACAATTAGTACAGTTACAGCTTGGAATTGTATCAATTGCATCTAATTGATCCCATAACATCTTGATCTTTGTATAGTAACTAGAGATACTGTCATGACCCTGTCTAATTTCATGAAGAGATTGCTGTAAAGCATATAGCAAAGTTCCTGAAGCTTGTCCAAACCTTTCTTCCAAATTCAGCCAAATATCCCTTGCTGTAGAGAAATACAGAACACTTTTAGATATATCCTTATCTAGAACCCCCCAAATCCAAGAAATCAACATATTGTTACACCGATCCCAAGCCTTGTATGTCGCATCAGTACTAGCTGGTTTAACAATAGTTCCATCAACAAAACCAGTCTTATTTTTAGCAGCAAGATTAATCAACATTGATCGTTTCCAATCTCCATATCCGCTTCCATTAAATTTCATCGAAACAAGTTTTATTCCAGGATTATCAGAAGGATGTATATAAAATGCAGAAGATGCATCTTGTGAAGGATCAATTTGTTGTTGTTCAACCATAATATTTTGATATTAAGAACAAATTAATATCAAGAATGAAAGAAGAAGGATTTTGATTCTCAAATTTTCTAGAAGTCAAAGTTCTAGAGTAGAAATCAACAGATCAATCAACAATTCGAAACAAGAAATTAGCACGAAACAATAAGCAAGAAACGATGAATTAACACAAATCGATAAGCAAGAAACGATTCTTCAAAACAAAAAGAGATAATATTATTGAAAATTTGATATGTTCATTATCAAAATTGCAAACAAACTAATCAGATCTGTAACAAACTAATTGTCAGGAACAACGACAAAAATCAATATGTAATTAGATATATCGGTGTGAATAATACCTCAATTGGGTAACAAAATTACACAAGAGGATCATCAAAATCGTAATCCGGAAGCTCTAATACCATATTACAATTCTGAATACGCAACATCTTCACAATTTCCATTAGAACTTCATGCAATATCATCTCCAATTTTCAAGTTATTTACTGATTACAAACTTACTTGTTACTAGCACTACTTGTTTACATTTCTTATTGAGTAAGTCCTAAGATATTAAATGACTAACTAACTAAAACCTATAGTCTAGTCTGATCTTTATATGAGGCTGCAAGTTACAGCTTGTGCTGAGTTGTCATTATGTTGTAACAGAATGTTGGAGGTCTAATTGTTTGCTGACAGGCGATGATATCGTTGTGAGGTCACGTATATCAACATAACCAACTTTCTTCACCCTTCCAAACTAGAAACATTGTTATATTTCCTACTAAAGACATGTATTTTCGTATCTAATTTTGATTATACCTATATATGAATTATTTGACAACCTTGAATGCTAATTGTTGGAGTAGATTCTGATAAAAACGTGTCAAACGTACAATTGAAGAAAGACATAAAAGTATATTAGTATTATTAGTTTATAACCCGTGCTAAGCACGACCCGAGTTAATTTATATAAATAATTTTTAAAAATTATAATAGTATAAGTGCCATGTCAAAAAATTTAACTTTTACTTAGAAAATTCACCCTGAACTATTGAGTACCATATTTGTGTTATGATTATAATAAAAAAATTATAATTATTATATGATTTCAAAAACTTTATTATTTCATTAAAATATAATATTGAGTCATATGAGAAATAGTATTACTGATTTGAAAGTAATATAAAAAATTCAATTAAAAAATGGGAAAAATAATACATATAACACTATAAGTCATACAGAAGTAAATAAAGAATAAAATGTATATATTTAGAGTTATAATGAAATTCAAAAAAGGTGAAATCAATGATTGATGAAACCAAACACGTATAATATATTGAATTAGCAATACATAAGTGAATTAAAAACATAAAGATTAAAGCCAAAAGGTGGAACAAAAATAAAACCAAACTTAATAATGTGTACTCTCTGACAAAATCACAACACCGGTCAATAAAATGAGACACGTCAGGAAGAACGTCCTGTGTCCGCTCAGATATCTTCTTGAACATAAGATCCTGAAAAAACAAACAAAGAAAAGATACACATGTTGCAAGATTCATGTATCATTGTTAGGAATATGTTGTGAACTTGATGATAAGTTGAACAAAATACCTTAGTAGATTTAACTTAGTATTTTTGTAGCTCTCGACGGATGTTCTAAAATAGTCCCGACGGATGAACTTTAGAGTCCCGACAGATGACCACTGAACATCTATCGAGAGTGTATCTTATGTAATAATAAGTCTTGTAGCACATTTTTGCAAACAACAATGTTTTAGTTGAGTAGATGCTGTAGGATTTTTTAAGTCATGTTGACTACTAGATTGATATGTAAAATAGGTTGCCTAATTATGAATATAAGATATCTTGTAATTCTGTATAAGTGAAATAGAGTCAAGTGGCAGAAAGGCTACTGACGGATGATCTACATAGGCTCCCGACAGATACTCAACAAGGAATCCGACGGATGACCAACATAGTCCCGACAGATGATCATATTCAAAAAGAGCAGTTGACAGTGACAACACAGTCACATGCGTCGGGTGTTTGCAAACGGAATGTGGCAGCCTAATTGCAGGATTTAGAGAACAAAGAAGCATTACCATTTCCATGCAATTATGAAGATATTCAAAGATGCTGGATAGTGTAATAAAGTAGCATGGAACTACACTAGAAACAACTTTTGTTTTACTTGTTTGTCTTTTTATCATGTAACTTGGTGGTATATAAACCAAGTGTAGCAAGTAGAACAGTAAACTAAGCAACTAAGTAAGCAAACATTATTTTCAGAGAGACAAAAAGTTGTATCTGTTAAGCATCTCTTTGTAATTCTGCAAGTTCACTTGTAAGCAGCTGTGTGCTATTCAAGCATCACAGAGCTCTCATCTTAATATATATCTATGGTGGATAAGTTCAAATCCACCAGAAAGTTTTAAAGCCTTGTGTTTTATTTCTTTGTGACTTGATTTCTATTATTCTTTTATTCCGCATTACTGCAAATCAAACATAATCATATATTATTAAGTAAGAATAATTTTAAAATTAGGAAAAGAAACCAGAATTACATTCAACCCCCTTCTTTAATTCTTGTTGCATTGTTTGGGAATAACAATTGGTATCAGAGCAAGCTCTTGAAGTACAAAGAGTGTAAAGATCACCACAATCAGCAAGATGATCAGAAAGGATGTTGGAGTGAAAATTCCATTTATGGACAAAGACAACTATCACCACTGGAAGGTGAAGATGCACCTACATCTTCTTTCTCAAGATGAATCTTATGTGGACTGCATTGAGAAAGGTCCTCATGTTCCTATGAGAGATGCTACAGGAAATGAACCATCAGTTCCAAAGTCTAGACATGAATGGTCTGATCCAGATATTGAACAAGTCAGGAAAGATAAAAAGGCCATGAACATACTGTTTAATGGTGTTGATGGTGATATGTTTGACAACATCATAAACTGCAAAACAACCAAAGAGGTTTGGGACACAATTCAAATTATTTGTGATGGAACTGAGCAAGTAAGAGAGAACAAAATACAGCTCTTGATTCAGCAATATGAGCATTTTCATTGTGAAGAAAGTGAGTCACTCACTGACATATTTAGTAGATTTCAAAAGCTACTGAATGCTCTCAAGTTGCAGACAATTAAATAACTATCTCGTACTTCTCCATTCATATTTATTTTTTATTTCCCACCATTTTTCTTATCCAAAACTTTAGCTTTAGCTTCTGTTGTTTCGGAATCCTGGTTCCACCATTGCGGGCAAACACACACTGATCTTTTTATGTTTCTTTGATAGAATGGGATGTCACAAAGAGAATAAAAGAGATGTCACAAATACTGTAATTCATCATAGTTTTTTTTCATTTGAGAAATCGATTTTACTAATGAGTATAGAATCGTGAACAAAACTCGGGATCAGCTCGTTTAAGTGAACTCGGCTTGACTCGTTTCAATGAGCCGATCGCGAACATTAAAACAAGTTCGGATAATTAAACGAGCGGAGCCGAGTTTTTTGTATGCTCGGCTTGGACTCGGCTCGTTTAGCTTGGACTCGACTCGAACTCGGTAACTCAACTCGGCTCACTTTGATCGAATGAGATTCAAGATATCAAAATGGATAATATTTTTATATATAACAACTAATAAATATTTACTAATCACTTGTATAAAGATTTTAAATTTTTTTAATTAAAATTTAATACTTATTTTAAAGAAATATAATGAATTTAATTAAAATTTAATCCATAAATATTAATATATTAAATAATTAATTTAACTAATATAATACATATCACTGGAGCTTGATTACTTTAATAAATAATTTCTAATTAAATTTAATGCTAAATTGCACCTCACACTTTTATTAGAGGAGTCTATGATAAAATCGACCCAAATTACGATTTCAAATAAATTAAAATAGTGAGTTGTTAAAATTAAAATTATAACATTATAATATTTTTAAGAAAAAGATAAAATAATTTTTAATATTTATATTTCTCGATCACCAAAAGGGGCTTGCTTTCTTTATTTTATTTTATATGTCTTTTCTAATCTAAACCAACTCAACTTAAATATAAAAAATTACTAAATCTTTGACAATCAAAATCAACAATTTAAAAGTAAAGTCCGATTCCTAAAGTTATAAATATCTCGATAATTTAAAATAAAATTGATTTTGTTCTGAAAATTCGATTTGTGAAATAAATTTATAAAATTATATGGATTAAAAAACAAGTGTAGAGTGTGAGTGTGTGTATATAATTGTAAGATGAAACTAGTATTTGATCTCCATATAACTTATAAAATTATAAATTATAACTTAAGATTGGTCGATTAAAATATATGTTAACTATTAGTTGACAACTCGACTCGGCTCGAGTTCGGCTCGGCTCGGTTGTTCGTGAGAAAACTCATGTTCGTCTCGGCTCGGCTCGACTCGTTTATAAACGAGCCGATCATGAACATTTTTTCTGACTCGGTTTTTAAACTCGGCTCGGCTCGTTTTATAAAAAATTATGCTCGGCTCGGTCCGGACAGAACTCGGATCGGTTCTGTTTGTTTGGAGATCTAATAAAATTATTTTAGTGATTCCCCACCTACAAACGTTTTTATAAAAAGTAAGAAATGTGGTTACTGTAAAATTGCTCAGAGTATAAGGGCTTTTTTTATACCTGAACCTGAGCATATGTGTTTTTGCAAGTGAAAATAACTTGTTTCTAAGCCAAAGGATATACAAGACTTTATTTTTAAGCAACGACTTTATTAGGCAAACGAGACATAAATAGCTTGTATGGTGTACTAGTTGGTTTTGATAAAAATATCTTTACATGCAATATTGCTTTTCTAGTGATAAATTGGAATAGAAAATATAGATGTTATTGCTTGTGTCCGCGATTTTCTGTACATATTCTTACTTGTCACTAAATTATTTGAATGCATACAATTTTCTAAATGTATTCTCATCACTTACCTCTTCAATTTGACATACCTATTCTTTACTTGTCACTAAATTATTCGAATGCAGAGAATTTTGTATTTTGCTTCACCTGTCAGCAATGTATGAAACTTAAAAAGCTGAATTAACTACGTAATTATATTATGTAACTCACTCTATGTAAATACATAAATACAGATCTTTCTGTTTCTGGCTGCAGTGTGCATAAATTCTGGATGAATATATAATTCTCTTGATGAAGATAATACACCCTTTTGATATATAGAAGGTTATTCTGTTAGCTTCATGGTTTCTGATGATGATACAACATAATGGATTAACTCAATGCAACAGAATGATTCAACAAGGTCAATCCGAGATTAACGCAAGTCTAGCATATAAGGTTTAGGTTTTTAATGTATATCTTAGTTTGATTGGATTTAAATCTCTTCTCAAACAAACCTTATCTTAAACTTAGTTTGAATCTTTCAAATCTCTATCTTTAACTAAGTTTATCTTTTTACAAATACTTTAACAGATTAATTCAAATCTCTTTTCAAACAAAACTACTTTGAATATATCAGTTATCTTATCTTTTGTTTGAAACAAACATCTGTTAGAATTTGTCTATAAATACAACTCTAGTATTTCAGATTGAACTAATGCTTTCATGTCAATTTCTCTTCACCTGAAAACATCTTCTTGTTCATTATATCTGAGATACAAATCCAGTCGAACAAGATCTAGTTTGAGTTGTAATATTTCATTATTATTCATTGCGTGTATTCATATCAACTTTGTGTCGGGTTGTGGAAAAGCTTGATTTCAAAGTATAGCAAGGTAGCTAGAAGGCTCAGGAATAGCAGTTGGCTAGGTAGCAAAGTTAGCTTGGGAAAGGGTTTCTTTCAAGTGCTATATTTGTAATCAAGGAAAGACTGTAAGTTCTTTATTAAAGTTGATATAATACATTCTCTATGCTAGTTGGCATAGGGACTTGGATGTAGGCCATAGACTAGGTGTAGGGGCCGAACTAAGTAAAAACTTATGGTGATTTTACTTTATTCAGTTTTCAGCATACTGCATTTACATTAGTGTTATTTACATTCTGCAGTTAAAAGAGACTGTCCCATACCCTGTCTCATTTCTAAAGGGACTGTCCCATTTGCATAAGAGACTGTCCCATTTGCTTTGACAGTTAGAATATAATACTATCTATCGAGCCTTTAAATTTCAATTGGTATCAGAGCAGGTGCATTTAATTCTCTTTTTAGTGTTTATTTTGCTAGCGATCCATGGCTCAACCAGATAGGTATTCAGATAATTATCCACCACTGCTCCAAGGTGCTGAAAACTACAATGATTGGAAATTCCGGATGAAAATCTTTCTCCAGCGTGATGCATTCGAGTGGGATGCTGTAGAAAATGGCTTTACAATTCCAATGAAAGATGGGAAGCCCAAATCCCTCAAGGATCTCTCTCCTGAAGAAGTGAATGCAATGAATTCCAATGCTAAAGCTATGAACTCACTTCTTAATGGCATGGTAGCTACCGAGTTATGAAAAGTATCTGCCTGTAATACTACGAAACAGATCTGGGATACAATCAAAGTCATCCACGAAGGAACTTCTAAGGTACGTGAAGTCAAATTAAGTATGCTAATGAGTGTTTATGAAGGTTTCGGGTTGGAAAG
This sequence comes from Apium graveolens, assembly GCF_009905375.1. Lineage (NCBI taxonomy): Eukaryota > Viridiplantae > Streptophyta > Magnoliopsida > Apiales > Apiaceae > Apium > Apium graveolens. The sequence goes on along the minus strand of NW_027419706.1, from coordinate 104,856 downwards.
AGATGAATGCGTACGGGATGCTCAAGGAAGATTCCTGACACTTATGAACTCTGTCTCACTATTGGAAAGGATCATTCCTCAATCTGAAATCAATAAGAAAATCCTCAGGGCAATGCCAAAGAAGTTTGCTCTAAAAGTTACCAATCTGCAGAACTCAACACTTCTTTCGACTATGGACACTTTAACACTCTTCAGTGAATTGGAAGAATTCGAAAATCAGCTACGTAGATATGATGAAGAAGATGAAGCTCCTTGTAAAAAGACTCTTGCACTCAATGTCGAAGCTGATGAGTCTCCTGATGACTTTGATGAAGAAATTGCTCTTCTGACCAAGAAGTTTCATAAATTTCTTGCCAAACGGAATGCCTCTAAAGGACCTGTGAAGTCACAGTTTCCAAAGAAGGACTCCAAATCTAACTCAAGCAAGGATAAAGCAAATCAAAGTAAGGATACATGCTTTGACTGTGGAAAGAAAGGGCATTTGAAAAAGGAATGCTACAAGCTGAAGAACAAAAAGAAGGTATTAATCACTTAGAGTGATGATGAGTCTGACTTTGAGATCGATTCAGACGATGAAGTTGCTCAACTCTGCTTTGCAGGACACGAGGACAGCTCCAGTGACAATGATGAGGTGCAGAATATAAAATATAATTCAAATATATCTTCATCTATGTTGAGCTTGTAGGTCCAGGTTAAGAAACTAAAAGAAAAGAATGCTTATTTAAAACAAGCATAAAGTGAAGTTCTTAGTGAAATGGACGATCTTATGAAGGATGAAGCTTTGGCTACAGAAAACAAATCTTTGCTTGAAGAGATTTCTAAGCTTACTGAGGAAAATCAATATCTCAAAAATGAGATTAAGATGAAGGATGTATGTCTGGAAGCATTGAAGAAAGAGACAGCCTCAGTTGTTCCAGAAAATATCAAAAGAGACAGTGCTCCTGATCCTTTAGTTCATGAACTAAAGCAGAAAGTGGCACAGCTTGAAAAAGATTTAGCACAATGTTTTCTTGGTGAAGGAACTCTGAATGCTTTACTTGATGAACAAAAATCTTCTCTTGATAAAGGAGGATTAGGATGCGAATCAATCAAGAAATGTACATTTCAAGGTGGTTACAAGCGAGCTCCTATGAAGTATAAGATGCCTTATGAGAAATGTTAAGATTGTGGCAAATCTGGTCACACTACTTCTGAATCTAGATTATGTGGTATCAAGGGCCACTCTTCTAACTCATTTTATAGATCATCTGTTAGATCAAAATATGCTAATGCATCTGTTAATATTATTCAGATGTGGATTAAGAATTCAGATAGACATTTATATAAGATTTGTGATACTAACCAACAAGGACCCAAGGTTAAGTGGGTACCTAAGAGATAAAGCAACTTTTGCAGGTTTGCTTGAAGGTCCATGTTCCGCAAAATATATGGATCATCGATAGTGGTTGTTCACGTCATGTAACGGGTGATAAATCCAAGTTTCTATCTCTAGTTGCCAAGGAAGGTGGTTTAGTTACACTTGGAGATTCTAACACCATCCAAATTATTGGAAAATGCACCATTGGTAATAACAGGTTTGCTATTTCTAACGTTCATTTAGTAGATGGTTTGAAATACAATCTTATTAGTGGAAGCCAACTTACCGATGCTGGTCATAAAGTTAAGTTTGATAAAGATGTATGTTATATTGGTACTCAGTCTAATGAGTTTGCTTTAGTTGCCAAAAGAAAAGGGAATATTTTCGTATTAGATTTTGATGAACAGCTGGAGGAAATCTGTCTTGCTACCGTTCAAGATCATCGGAATCTTTGGCATCGACGTCTAGGTCATGTTCACATGGATCTGCTTTGGAAGATATCTTCTCATGATTTGCCCAAGCTGAAATACAAGAAGGTTGAACCTTGCTCGGCATGTCAGCTAGGAAAATAGGTGAAAACATCTTTTATTGCTAAGAATCGTGTGTTAACAACTGATCCTTTGCAGCTTCTTCACCTAGATCTTTTTGGTCCTGAAAGGTACGTAAGTCTTGGAGGTAAAAATTATGCATTTGTCATAGTTGATGATTATTCAGGTTTTACATGGATATTATTTTTACGCACTAAAGATGAAGCTTTTGTTGAGTTTAAAGATCTTATTACTAACCTTGAAACTAAGTATTCATATAACTCAAGACTATCCGTAGTGACCATGACGGTGAATTCGAGAAGGATTTCATAACCTTCTGCAAATCGAGAGGGATCACTCATAAATTCTCAGCTCCTCATACTCCTCAACAGAATGGAGTAGTGGAACGCAAGAACAGGACACTACAGGAAACATCAAGAACTCTTCTGCATGAGAGTAAGCTTCCTCGTAATCTTTGGGCTAAAGCTGTTCATACATCATGTTATGTTCTTAATAGAGTTCTTATCCGTCCTATTTTGCTTAAAACTCCCTATGAATTGCTTAAGAAAAAGACTCCTAACATTAGTTATTTTCGAGTATTTGGTTCCAAGTGTTTTATTTTAGATACTCAAAATAATCGAGGCAAGTTCGATGCAAAATCTACGGAAAGAATCTTCTTGGGATATTCTACAACAAGCAAAGCTTGTCGTGTTTATAATTCTATAAAGAACAAAGTAGAAGAATCCATCAATATTGCTTTCAATGAATCCTCAAGAAATATATCTCAAATTGATGAAGACATTGCGGATCTATCATCTCATTCTCAAATGAGACAGTCTCATTCTCAAAAGAGTCAGTCTCATTCTGACAAATCAAGCAGTCAAGACTCTCCAGGTCCATCGAAGTCTTCTGATAATTCTTCAGGATCTACTCAAGCTTCAGATGAATCTTCTGGCTCTCCAAAGACTCCTGATAGTGTTTCAAATGTGATCTTTGTTACTCCTCTGGATAAATCTTCACAAGCGGAAATAAGACTATAATACCCCTGTATTTTATATAATTATTATATTATCAAAATTTATATTATTTTAATTATGTCTTAAATTAAATTTTTATAATCATAGTTCTAGAACTATCTGGAAACTACTTGTTGAGCCATAGTCAAATACTTGGAAAATATATTGATAAGGTAAAATTAGTTATTGTGATAGTTATATAGCTTAGTCAAAATCAAGTAGTAGTTATCAGCTTAGGCTTATAAATAAAAGTTCATAGACACCTAAAGGGTGTACGGTCGTCGAAAAAAAAAAGAATGCTGACCTCGGTAAGGATGAGCATGAGATGGTTTTAACCAAGTTCATATTATTTTTTTATATATATTTATATTAATATTATGTGGTGTTCAAATGCAGAGAGAATGCTACCCTAAGGTATAGCCAAGTGTTTGGTTCCAACCTATACTATAAATAAAGAGGTACGCTGTAATTGAGTTATACTTGGTAGCATTGATATTAATATTTTAATTGATAATTTTATATGAGTATTTAATTTGAGTTATTAATTATATATATTTCATGTATACATTTTCAGTGCTACACCTCTCGATCCGCATATACTGCTTTGGATTTAAGTTCCCAGCCATACAATTGTAAGTTTTATCATATGTTTTGTATTCTTATGCGATTAATTTGTATATTCGATTTATTAATGTCTATGATGCTATTATTTGAATCGTAATATTAATTTTGAATGATTACGGGTGTTTTATAATTTGTTATGAGTATGAGTTCATAGTTATTTCACTATTTTTTTTTCTTATATATATTGAATGCAACACATGATTGTTTATTATAAAGCTAGTGATTTTCTAAATCTTTAGATTTTGAGAGTGAAATTTTATAATTATTTTGTCGTTCTCTTTAGAAATATACTTTGACCAATTAAATGTAATTTTTAAAACCTCTCATCTAAATTTAATGTGGGTTTTCTTCTTTTTAGTGGTAATATAGCTTGTTTGTGTGTGATTGGTCTTGGTGAAACCATTTTTATAGTTTAGATAAAGACTTACTTGACATGCACATGTTCAGGGTCACTTACATTGTATTTGTAATTTTTAATATTTAATAGTATAGAGTGCAATATTAATTTATTGTCTTTGTTATTTATTTAAAAAGATTGGTATGTTGTCATTGGTATATTGTCATATAATAGCATAATTCATGTTCTTATAAATATAGGTTTGTGTCATTTTATTATTATTAATAATAATATTTTTATCGTCAATTTTTTTTAAAATAAATACAACCAGTTAGTCATATTTCGAGTTTGTTATAAATATATGTTTCTTTCGTTCTCTCAAAATTTTGGTTGGTTGGCTCTCTCACTGGAGTGACTGTACTAGTGTATAATTTTTTTTATTATTAAACTTAACTTTTAATTAATAAGTATTAGTTATTTTACATTACTCATTTTCGAATTCACAGACTTAAGGTTTGTATACTAGTTACTGTGAATGTCCGGGACATGAGTTCTATGTTCTTTTGTCATAATTATTTTATTAACATATTGGTGCACCTGGTTCAAGAGCTAGTACTTTCATTATTTTGTTGATGATTAATATATTCTTTTTATTGATTTTCCAATGGTGTATTATTGTTGTAGCATCAAATATTTCAATACTTAGTTGTTTGAGCTAATATTTTGGAATACATTTTGCTGGTTATCGGTGCGTGAAGCCGAGCTACAATTTGGCTAGAGGGTTTTATTAATATATTTTATGGTCACTTATTATCTAAGAAACAACCATCACGTATTATGTATTATTACTTTGTACATTACCATACTTACATTCATAATAAATCTAGAAACCGGCCACCGTTATCTTAAATAGTGTGCTTGAATACTAATATATGGTTATAAAATTGTGTTTAGACTTGCGTAGAGAGTATTAGCGGCACACTTGATCCCAGATTTTTTCAGAGTTAACTTTACATTAATATCAGGTACGAATTCTTTATTTTTTTCTCTCTCCTTTTTAAATAATAAAATATTCGTTAAATTTATTATTGATTCGTTCCATAAAGTTGTAAGCTTATTGTACTCAAGGTGTACCTATTTGTACGCATTCTCGATTTCGTTTCGATTCCATATTCTTGAATTTATGGATAGTTTAGTGGACAGTGCTAGAGACCAAGAACTTCATCAGACTGATTTTCGTAAACAGCGAGACATGCAGAATCAGAAAAGAAAGAGAGATGATGATTCCTCTAAGTTTCAGAAAAATGGCGGATCTGCAGGCAAATTTAAACTGAATGAACAGAGGTACAACACTCGCAGTTTTCAGCAGAGAAATGGAAGTCAAGGTAATCAGCAGAACAAGTCAGGGACTCAAGCTGGAAATCAGAATGGAGGAAAATCTTGTGAGCACTGCGGGAAGATGCACAGTGGTGTTTGTTATTGGATTACTAGATCCTGCTTCAACTGCGGCCAGAAGGGCCATACTATTCGAGATTGCAAGCAGCCACTGAAGAAGTCTGGGGACCAGAACGATCAGAATGGGAGAAATAATCAGAAGACTGGTGGACGTGTCTTTTCTATTACCGCAAAGGATGCTGCAAATACCCCAGGTACCATTACAGGAACACTTTTGATTGGCAATAGGAATGCTACGGTCTTATTTGACACTGGTGCTACACACTCATTTATCTCCACATCATATGTTAAACATTTATGCATTGCACCTACTACACTTTCATCAGAATTTTCTGTTGGTAACCCTATTGGGGTAAATACATATGTGAACTCTCTGTACCATGATTGTGTAGTCATAGTTGATGATAGGAAATTATTCGTGGATCTTTTACCTATTCCAATACAAGATTTTGATGTCATCTTGGGGATGGATTGGTTAGAGCGGCATAAGGTCACTATTGATTGTCAAAGGAAGAAATTAATTTTTGGTGATCCAAATTCACCCGAGTTCGAGTTCCAGGGTTCTACGCCTAGTGGTTTGGGGAAATTTATTTCGGCCATCAAAGTCAATAGGATGCTTACACATGGATGTGAAGGATATTTAGCTCATGTGATTAATTTTTCGATGGAATCGCCTGAACTTGTGGATGTCAATGTAGTTTATGAGTTTCCAGATGTGTTTCTAGAGGACTTGGATGGACTACCACCACAAAGAGAGGTGGAATTTTCTATTGACCTGATTCCCGGTGCGCAACCGATTTCTAAGGCTCCGTATCGCATGGCTCCATTGGAATTAAAAGAGTTAAAGGAACAACTGCAAGAACTTCTTGAGAAAGGTTTCATCAGGCCTAGTGTTTCACCTTGGGGTGCACCTGTCTTGTTTGTGAAGAAGAAGGATGGTTCGATGAGGCTCTGTATTGATTATCGGGAGTTGAACAGAATCACGATGAAGAATAAGTATCCATTGCCGAGGATCGACGACTTATTTGATCAGTTGCAAGGAGCCAAATATTTTTCAAAGATTGATCTGCGTTCCGGCTACCATCAGTTGAGAGTGAGGGAAAGAGATATTCCGAAGACTGCATTTAGGACTCGTTATGGGCATTACGAGTTTCTTGTCATGTCTTTTGGGTTGACAAATGCACCAGCAGTTTTCATGGACTTGATGAACAGGGTATTCAAAGATTTTCTCGACAAGTTTGTGATTATATTCATCGATGATATTTTGGTGTATTCGAAGTCTAAAGAAGAGCATGAGGAGCATCTACGAGCTGTATTGGAGATATTAAGGAAAAATAGGTTGTTTGCAAAGTACAAGAAGTGTGAATTTTGGCTTGATCAGGTTGCCTTTTTGGGACATATTGTATCAGCGGATGGAATTAAAGTGGATCCAGCTAAGGTTGAGGCTATTACTGATTGGCCAAGACCTAACACCGTGACTGAAGTGAGGAGTTTCTTGGGACTTGCTGGTTATTATCGTCGTTTTGTTGAGGGCTTCTCGACCATTGCCATGCCATTGACGCAATTGACTCGAAAAAGTAACAAGTTCATATGGACCGAGGAATGTGAGACTAGTTTTCAAGAGTTGAAGAAGAGATTTGTGACATCTCCAGTTTTGACACTACCATCTGGAATGGGTGGTTATGTGATTTATAGCGATGCTTCAAAGAAGGGACTTGGTTATGTACTGATGCAGCATGGAAAGGTGATTGCCTATACTTCGAGACAACTAAAGCCTTATGAGGTGAGCTATCCTACACACGACTTGGAGCTTGCCGCTGTTATTTTTGCATTGAAGATATGGCGACACTACTTGTATGGTGATAAGTGTGAGATCTTTACTGACCATAAGAGCTTGAAGTATATCTTTACACAGAAGGAGCTTAACATGAGACAAAGGCGATGGATGGAACTCTTGAAAGACTACGACATGAGTATTCAGTATCACCCTGGAAAAGCTAACAAGGTTGCAGACGCATTGAGTAGGAAGAATTCTGGAAATCTGGCAGCATTAATGACATGTCAACGACCTCTTCAGCATGAAATTGAAAGATTTGGCTTGGAGTTTTATCGTGAAGGCACAGATGGTATGTTAGCTAGCATGCATGTCGAGCCTAGTCTTATCTCTAGGATAAAGGAAGCTCAAGATGGTGATGGAGACATATGGTATCTTATACAGAGCATGGAATCAGGAAAACAACCAGAAATTCGCATTGACGAACATGGTATAATTTGGAAGGGTAACCGATTGTGTGTGCCTGATAATAAGCAACTTAAGGAGCAATTATTGGAGGAAGCCCATCGATCTCCATTTTCAATCCATCCAGGTGAGACGAAGATGTATCATGATGTGAAGGAACACTTTTGGTGGGGTGGTATGAAGCATGACATAGCTGAGTTCGTTTCAAAATGTTTGACTTGTCAACAGGTGAAGATTGAACATCAAAGACCAAGTGGATTATTACAGCCATTGGAATTGCCTACATGGAAATGGGAGAATATTTGCATGGATTTTGTTATTGGGTTGCCGAAAACTTTGAGGAAGAATGATGCGATATGGGTGATTGTGGATAGGCTTACTAAGTCTGCTCACTTTTTACCGATTCGTGGGAACATATCTTTGGAGAGTTTAGCACTAGCATATAGGAATGAGATTGTTAGACTTCATGGTATTCCAGTTTCTATTGTTTCTGATAGAGATCCGAGATTTACTTCAAAATTTTGGCAGGGATTTCAGAAAGCATGGGGTACCACATTGAACTATAGTACAGCTTTTCATCCGCAGTCAGATGGACAGTCAGAGCGGACGATTCAGACCTTGGAGGATATGTTACGAGCTTGTGCATTAGAATGGTTTGGAAATTGGGATGAGTATTTACCATTGGTTGAATTTGCGTACAATAATAGTTGGCAGGCGAACATTGGTATGGCTCCTTTTGAAGCATTATATGGACGCAGGTGCAGAACACCGACTTGTTGGAATGAAGTAGGAGAAAAACTTTTGAAAGGTCCGGACTTAGTTCAGATCACAACTGATAAGGTAACATTTGCTCTGGAGAAGCTTAAACAAGCTCGATCTAGACAAAAGAGTTATGCAGATAAGGGTAGGCGAGAGTATGAGTTTAAGGTTGGGGACAAGGTATTTCTTAAGGTATCTCCGACAAAGGGCATCCAGCGTTTTGGTCAGAAAGGTAAATTGAGTCCGAGATATATTGGCCCGTTTGAGATTCTCGAGAGAGTTGGAGCAGTGGCATATAGAGTTGCCTTGCCGCCTCAGTTGTCCCGAGTACATAACGTATTTCACGCATCAGTTTTGAGGAAGTATGTTTATCATCCACACCATATTGTTCAGTATCCTTTAGACGCATTTGACGAGGATCTATCGTGTGAGGAGGAAGCTGAAGCTATATTGGAGAGAGAGGAAAGAGTTATGCGTAAAAAGACTATCCCATTTGTGAAGGTTCTTTGGAAAAATCACGATCCTCGAGAGGCAACATGGGAAATGGAAGATTCCGTTCGAACAAAGTATCCTTACCTTTTTGAGTCAGGTGCGTTATGTGAATTTCGAGGCCAAAATTTTCTAAGGGGGGGGAGAATATAATACCCCTGTATTTTATATAATTATTATATTATCAAAATATATATTATTTTAATTATGTCTTAAATTAAATTTTTATAATCATAGTTCTAGAACTATCTGGAAACTACTTGTTGAGCCGTAGTCAAATACTTGGAAAATATATTGATAAGGTAAAATTAGTTATTGTGATAGTTATATAGCTTAGTCAAAATCAAGTAGTAGTTATCAGCTTAGGCTTATAAATAAAAGTTCATAGACACCTAAAGGGTGTACGGTCGTCGAAAAAAAAAAGAATGCTGACCTCGGTAAGGATGAGCATGAGATGGTTTTAACCAAGTTCATATTATTTTTTTATATATATTTATATTAATATTATGTGGTGTTCAAATGCAGAGAGAATGCTACCCTAAGGTATAGCCAAGTGTTTGGTTCCAACCTATACTATAAATAAAGAGGTACGCTGTAATTGAGTTATACTTGGTAGCATTGATATTAATATTTTAATTGATAATTTTATATGAGTATTTAATTTGAGTTATTAATTATATATATTTCATGTATACATTTTCAGTGCTACACCTCTCGATCCGCATATACTACTTTGGATTTAAGTTCCCAGCCATACAATTGTAAGTTTTATCATATGTTTTGTATTCTTATGCGATTAATTTGTATATTCGATTTATTAATGTCTATGATGCTATTATTTGAATCATAATATTAATTTTGAATGATTACGGGTGTTTTATAATTTGTTATGAGTATGAGTTTATAGTTATTTCACTATTTTTTTTTCTTATATATATTGAATGCAACACATGATTGTTTATTATAAAGCTAGTGATTTTCTAAATCTTTAGATTTTGAGAGTGAAATTTTATAATTATTTTGTCGTTCTCTTTAGAAATATACTTTGACCAATTAAATGTAATTTTTAAAATCTCTCATCTAAATTTAATGTGGGTTTTCTTCTTTTTAGTGGTAATATAGCTTGTTTGTGTGTGATTGGTCTTGGTGAAACCATTTTTATAGTTTAGATAAAGACTTACTTGACATGCACATGTTCAGGGTCACTTACATTGTATTTGTAATTTTTAATATTTAATAGTATAGAGTGCAATATTAATTTATTGTCTTTGTTATTTATTTAAAAAGATTGGTATGTTGTCATTGGTATATTGTCATATAATAGCATAATTCATGTTCTTATAAATATAGGTTTGTGTCATTTTATTATTATTAATAATAATATTTTTATCGTCAATTTTTTTTAAAATAAATACAACCAGTTAGTCATATTTCGAGTTTGTTATAAATATATGTTTCTTTCGTTCTCTCAAAATTTTGGTTGGTTGGCTCTCTCACTGGAGTAACTGTACTAGTGTATAATTTTTTTATTATTAAACTTAACTTTTAATTAATAAGTATTAGTTATTTTACATTACTCATTTTCGAATTCACAGACTTAAGGTTTGTATACTAGTTACTGTGAATGTCCGGGACATGAGTTCTATGTTCTTTTGTCATAATTATTTTATTAACATATTGGTGCACCTGGTTCAAGAGCTAGTACTTTCATTATTTTGTTGATGATTAATATATTCTTTTTATTGATTTTCCAATGGTGTATTATTGTTGTAGCATCAAATATTTCAATACTTAGTTGTTTGAGCTAATATTTTGGAATACATTTTGCTGGTTATCGGTGCGTGCAGCCGAGCTACAATTTGGTTAGAGGGTTTTATTAATATATTTTATGGTCACTTATTATCTAAGAAACAACCATCACGTATTATGTATTATTACTTTGTACATTACCATACTTACATTCATAATAAATCTAGAAACCGGCCACCGTTATCTTAAATAGTGTGCTTGAATACTAATATATGGTTATAAAATTGTGTTTAGACTTGCGTAGAGAGTATTAGCGGCACACTTGATCCCAGATTTTTTCAGAGTTAACTTTACATTAATATCAGGTACGAATTCTTTATTTTTTTCTCTCTCCTTTTTAAATAATAAAATATTCGTTAAATTTATTATTGATTCGTTCCATAAAGTTGTAAGCTTATTGTACTCAAGGTGTACCTATTTGTACGCATTCTCGATTTCGTTTCGATTCCATATTCTTGAATTTATTGATGCCTTGACTCGTTTATATTGTTATTTCGCATTCTTCTTGCCACATTGTTTTATTTTATTTCGTATCGTGCAACGAGTCAAGCAACCTTTGGAACCTATTTATTGGGCTCTTAGACCGATCTGTGTGGGTTAATCACAGACAATGTTCACATGGAGTTCGGAGTTAAGGTGAACTAGGCACCAACTCGTATCGGTGGGTGAGTATACGAGCGCGTCTCTGGGGTATGAGATGTGATTAGATCATGATCGCTATTGTATTATTGGGATGTTTTTGCATTTCTTATTTCTTCTTCTGGATTACCGAGGAAGGAACTATTGTCTTATACTTCGCTGGTGATTGGAGTTTAGCGAGTATAGTTTTGTGTAAGAGACCCATATTTGTATCCACCTTATTTGCTATTCAGCCTTACTTTATGATTCATTGTTAGTCAATTGCTTTAATTTGTTATCCTACTGATTCTATGAATATTGATATATTGTTTCGAAACTACATTGTTGACCTTTCTGTCATTTTCAGTTTTAAATCTCTGTTTGGTAAGACACAATCTATTCGTATATATATTTTGTCATTGGGTTAAATTATATTCGTACTGGGCATTTGGCTCACTCGTTACTGTTTCCTTTCTGCAGGTAGCTAGGGGGTAAAGCGGGCAGAGTGATGAGTGACACCCAGTATTTAGTCGAGATTCTGTTATTCCTAGTGGACTAACAATGAGATTTAAAGAAGGGGGGTTAAATGTAAATCTCAAAATTCTTTTTCAAGTTTTGAGCAGTTTTAAAGGTTTTGTGTTCAAGATAAATAAGTGTGTGAATTGCTTTAAGCTAATACAGATAGATATATATTCAAGCACTAAAGTAAAGAATACAACAGACCTTAAAAACTTTTCTGGTGGATTTGTTGTTCCACCAGAGATGGTATTTCAGAAAATCTGTGATTCAAGATGTTGATCACAGCTGCGTCCTAGTACAAACTAGATAATTTTTCTCTCAAGATTTTTCTAAACAGTACTGGAAAAATTCTTATCTAATTACTAGCTGCTGCTTGGTTTATATATTACCAAGTGTACAAGTGAAGACAAAGATAAATTACAATAATAAAATGAGTTCTCCACTTGTTTCTTCTCCATATCACTCCAGTACTTTGTTGACTATTGCTTCTTTGTACTAGAGTAGAACGGCTGCTTTTTCTGATATTCCTGAAATTAGGCTTCCACATTTCAGTTATCTCTGTCAACCCATGTGCCTCTGTCTGCAGTTACAACTACCACTTATCAACTGCTATTTAACATAACATCCGTTGAAGCCTTCATCCGTTGATGGCTTTATCCGTTGATGTGTTAACAGTTGAAGCTCTATCCGTTGATGCACTCATCCGTTGAAGGATGTTATCCGTTGAAGCTTTAGAGACATCCGTTGAAGCTTTGTTTCTCATCCGTTGAAGGTCTTTAAGTTATCCGTTGACACCACTTCATTTATACAAAATTACAAGGCATGAAATATTTACAATTGGCCTTCCTATTTGCACATCTTCTAGTAGTCAACATGACTTATTTCTAAGTAAAGCTACACCATCAACGGATAGCCAAAGTGGTCTTATCCGTTGAGGCTACAGACACTAGATTTCTACTTAAGTGTTTTGTTAAACATATCGTCAAACTAATGCACATATATTCCTAACAATCTCCCCCTATTTATGTCTATAAGAATTGTAGGCATAAATTCAGGGTTAACTTGATGATAACAAAACACTTAACAGATATATGAATTGAAACTAAGTAGAAATTTAAAAATGCTGCAAAAGTGTATGTACTAGGAGGTAATTGAAGATTTACAGTATTTCCAAGGGTGCTCCTCTAGCCTGAGCAAATCATATTTTTCTTCTTTGTTCCCTGGTTTTCTTTCCTAGCCCTTTGTTATTTTCCTCAATTTGGAGTTGGAGTTGTCTGAAGAATTCAGCTTCATCTTCATCACTGATATCCAACTTAGATTGCATTTCCTTGAGAGTTTCATTGCTGGCAATCTTGAGTTGGTCTTCAAGTCTGAAAAATCTTCTGACTCCTTTATCATCTCTAAATTCCATCAACCAATGAGGTGATTTGTGAATTATAGTTCCCCTTTCTTGAATGAGTAAGGTTCTGGGCAAAGCATTGGGCTCCCTCCAAGTTTTCCTTATGTTGGCAATCTTGTTGAGAATTTCAGTCTTGGCAGTCCTGGTAAAGCCAGAATCCTTTTGTATGGCTGAAAAGACTCTGATCAAGGTAGAGTAGCCTTCATTCAGAATCCTGTAGAGAGGCCATGTTCTTTCCCCAGCTCCTTTGTATCTGAACACCAATCTCTCTGGTAGCTGTCTGTAGGCAGCTATTCCCCTTACATCCTCCAGCTCATCCAGATAGAGTTCAATGTCTGAAATTTCTTTTATGTCACAGATGTGAACATAATCATCTTTAGAAATGGGTGGCTTAGGCTTAGGTTTGTGTTTTTGAGTGAACTTCTTAGAGGTTAGGGGAGGTGTAGATTTGGATTTTCTTTTCTGTTTCTTTGGTAGTGGAAGAGTGGTTAAAAAGGTAGGCAATTTGATGGTGTCCCAATCAATAGGTTCCTCTTTTGGAATGATTGGTTCACCATGGATGTTTATAGTGGGATCAGCAACAAAGGGTTCAGGTATGGAGGGTAGTGGTTTAGATATTGATTTAGTTACTTCAGTGTTATCTTCACTCCTTCTATGTGCCTCGGCCTTTCTTCTGTTTCCCTTCTGCCATTCCTCTCTTTCTTCCATACTCTCACCAAATATATATCCTTTGGCTTAGAAACAAGTTGTTTTCACTTGCAAAAACACATATGCTCAGGTTCAGGTATAAAAAAAACCGTTATACTCTGAGCAATTTTAAAGCAACCACATTTCTTACTTTTTATAAAAAAGTTTGTAGGTGGTGAATCACTAAACTAATTTTATTAGATCTCCTAGCGAACAGAACCGAGAGTTCTATCCGGACCGACCCGAGCATAATTTTTTTTAAAACGAGCCGAGCCGAATTTAAAAACCGAGTCGAAAAAAATGTTCATGATCGGCTCGTTTATAAACGAGTCGAGCTCGGCCGATCCGAACATGAGTTTTCTCACGAACAACCGAGCTCGGCCGATCCGAACATGAGTTTTCTCACGAACAACCGAACTCGAGCCGAGTCGAGTTGTCAACTAATAGTTCGCATATATAATTTTTAATCGACCTAGCTTAAGTTATAATTTATAATTTTATAAGTTATATGGAGATCAAATACTAGTTTTATCTTACAATTATATATACATACTCACACTCTACACTTATTTTTTAATCCATATTATTTTATCAATTTATTTCACAAATCGAGTTTTAAGAACAAAATCAATTTCATTTTTAATTATCGAGACATTCATAACTTTAGAAATCGGACATTACTTTTAAATTGTTGATTTCGATTGTCAAAGATTTAATAATTTTTGATATTTAAGTTGAGTTGGTTCAGATTAGAAGAAAAGACAAATAAAATAAAATAAAGAAAGCAAGCCCCTTTGAGGTCGAGAAATATAATTATTAAAAATTATTTATCTTTTTCTTAAAAATGTTATAATGTTATAATTTATTTTAACAACTCAATATTTTAATATATTTGAAATCGTAATTTGGGTCGATTTTATCATAAACTCCTCTAATAAAAGTGTGAGGTGAAATTTAGGGTTAAATTTAATTAGAAATTATTTGTTAAAGTAATCAAGCTCTAGTGATATGTATTATATTAGTTAAATTAATTATTTAATTTATTACTAAAATATGGATTAAATTTTAATTAAATTAATTATATTTCTTTAAAATAAGTATTACATTTTAATTAAAAAATTTAAAATCTTTATACAAGTGATTAGTAAATATTTATTATTTGTTATATATAAAAAATTTATCCGTTTTGATATCTAGAATCTCATTCAATCAAAGTGAGCCGAGTTGAGTTACCGAGTCCAACCTAAATGCGCCGAGTCCAAGACGAATATACAAAAAATTCGGCTCCGCTCGTTTACTTATCCGAACTTATTTTATGTTCGCGATCGGCTCATTTTCAACGAGTCGAGCCGAATTCACTTAAACGAGCCGATCTCAAGTTCTTTTCTTACGATTTTATACTCATTAGTAAATTCGATTTCTCAAATGAAAAAAACTATGATGAATTATAGTCTTTGTGACATCTCTTTTATTCTCTTTGTGACATCCCATTCTATCAAAGAAACATAAAAAAATCAGTGTGTGTGCCCGCAGTGGTAGAACTAGGGCTGAGTCGGACGGTTCGGTCTGGGCGGAGTCGGTTCGGTCCGGACCGAATAGACTGAAAAATTGTATAGTATTTTTTTCTTAGACCGAATCGGACCGAAGTTATATTATGGACCGGACCGAACCGAACCGAACCGAACCGAAATAATTCGGTTTGATCTGGTTTTGGACCGAATAGACCGAAATGTTTTTCAAAAATAAAATTGCATTAAAAATTAAATCACAAATTATGAAATTTAAAATATAATTAAAATAACGTGATATGTAGAGTTCTAATACTCCATAAATGTAATTAAAATTTAAAAATTTTGATTATAATTTTTAAGATATATGTAAAATATATATAATACAAAATTATAGTATTTATGATTTGGTCTATTGGGTCTATTCGCTCCGGACTGAAATATTTGTGAAAAGAAGCGAACCGAATTTTATTTCGGTCTATTCGGCCTCGGTCTATTCGGTCCAGCCGAATAGACCGAATTTCTGAAAAATTTAGGACTGAACCGAACCTTCGGTTCAGTTTTTCGATTTCGGTTCGGTTTTGCTCAGCCCCAGGTAGAACCAGGATTATGAAACAACAGAAGCTAAAGTTTTGGATAAGAAAAATGGTGGGAAATAAAAAATAAGTGTGAATGGAGAAGTATGAGATAGTTGTTTAATGTCGTGAGAGTAAAATTAATGCATAGAATGCAGCAGAGATTCTGCCAGACTAGAGAGAGAGAGTGCTGAATTTACTTTGATTTTTATTGTAGATGCAGTTGGCTCAACCCTTTCCTGTGAGAGTTGGCTCGTCTTAATGTTTTTATTGTAGATTACATAGATTTTGATTTACTAAGAAATCTGCTGACACGATCGATTTGTGCTGCTCTATTTCAGTGACTGTGATGGAATGGTTTTGTATAAGATATAGACCCGATTACTGAGAATGTAAAGATCCTGACACTTTTGTTTCGGTTACATGCATGCATCTTGTTCGGAGGGGGCGCTGGCCGCTGGGAGAGCGCGGGGTGAGCCACCAGAATAAAGGCTCCCAAGTTTTGAACACCATGCATATATTTATGAACGACAATGTCACAATAAAAGCTAGATGGACTTTCTTTGATAGAATTTCAAAGTGAAGTTTCACACTATTTATATTAAAATAGAAATTAAGGGCTCAATTCTGAAGTTTCGCATAGAGTCTATGATTTTTTTGCTCCGGCCCTGATCTTGTTCGAGAGCAGGTTTAACTCTGCATATATTCTAAATGTCTTCTGACTTGCAATACAGCTACTCAGCTATGACTTTGCTAAGGATCCCAGTTCAACATTCTGCCTGGAGGAACCGTTAAGCTTCGTGCTGTTGTTATTGTAGGTTAATCAGAAATAATTATACATGATATTAAACCCGGTTAACAAAAATGAGAACAAGAATATAAAAACTCTACTTCTGGTCATTTGTTGAGATCTCCTGATCCAAATGGTTCATGAATTACAGTTTTGGCAAGACAGAAGTGCACAAAAAAATCGAAAACATTCTGAACTTTTGCAATATATCTACATTCGAGAAGTGCAGCATCTGGCATCCGATTTTTCATTTTAAAAAAGGAAACAACGCGGATGCACTATATATCTGCACGGTGAACATTCGAGGACTGGCACTCCGGTTACATCTTCACTGCATATCTTGCATCTTCGTATCTTTTTATTTACAAGCCATGTGAGGCCATGAGGGTGATGATGTGTGTAGCTAAAAATGTTGGTAGCGCCAAACTTCATATTACAGAACAAATAATATGGATCAATGCAGAAACTGTGAAATGACAGATCACAAGCACTGCAGTGATAAAACCAGGTGTTGGGATAAATCTGTTGAGAGCAAAATTCACAATCGAACTCGTGAGGATGATCAGCTACATTCTCAGGAGACAGAATCAAGCAGAGGGGATGTGGATCCCATCTATGTTTCACCAGGTGTGGCCTTAAGGCACACCTTATGTGTATGTAGAATTCACATTTTTCACATCCATACATGATAGCTTCTTGTTTCTCTGTTTCATATTCAAAAAAACATGCTTTGCAAATATAATCATGTGGATACTTTAATTGGTTAAGAGGGTGGCGATGAGCTTCGTGTTTGATTACTCTGGGTAATGAAGCACACCAGATGTCAAACCTCGTTGTTTGATTCCACATGACAATCCCATTACTAGGAAAGCTGCAACCATGGCATCTGAAAGTAGCGAATTCATTGAATTTGTTTCCAATCAGCTTGCCTGCTAGATGATGCTCAATCATTTTCGGAAATTGGGCACATGACCTGTGGAGAAAAAAACTGCATGAATTGCATACATAGAATGTATCATCAACCAAGGAGATTGGTTTAGTGCACCCATTGCAAATTAGCAATGCATGATCTTCTAAATTCCGGTTCAAGTAAGGGGTCAATGTTTTTGCATTCTTGTTTCCGAGTGCCAGCAGGTGTTCATGGCCCCAATGGTTGATATAAGGTGAAGGCTCTCCAATGGCAGAATTATGCAGCAGAGCGGCCTTCATGATACATTGCTGCATCATTTCATGTAGTGATGCTTCATCGTGTGCTGGGAAGTGCATCAAATTGGACTCTCCCCCTCCATCGTCGCTTAAGCTATTCCAAAAGAAAAAACATGATCCAATCAGAATAACTCCCAAGTGAAACAACAATGTAGGAAAACTAAAAATTTAATTAACAAGCAATAGTAAAAAACATAGGAAATACTAGGAGGAACTTGTACATCAACTTCTCACTTGATGAAGCACATTTCAGGTGAGCAAAAAATCTGCAATTTGCGCAATAATAAACCCAGTGGATGGGATTGATAAATTTATCACAGATGCCACATGACCAGTAAAATTCACGATATTCTTGGGGAAGAGAGTAGGCCAAGATGAGAGTGTGTTGGTAGTGATATTTACTTAGGTAGGTGATGGGTGCATTGGCACAACTCTTGTGTATCCAGAAACATCATGTGGTACAAATATAGGACTGATGAGAGTATCAACTCAATCCTGCTACAAAATAATGTTCATGACAATATTTATTCTTTAGGAGTATCTGCTAGGACTTCTAAATGTTGCACCTTAGCTGGCACATGGCATTCTGTCACATTGTCTTGTTCTGTTAGTGTCCTGTAGTAAGGTTGTTATTTCATTTTGTCTCACTCTGATGCACTCTCTTTAAATGTAATGTCCTGAAGAACCTTGCACTTATGATTCAAGAAATGATAATCATCAATCCCTAGTTCTTCATTCTATCTGCTTTTGGAATACTTTCTTATCTTTAAGTAAGTCAACATGGTATCAGAGCTACCAACTGCAGTGATAGAATGGTGAACCTTTCCAAATCATCAGACCCTTATACCTAAAACCCTCTCTTCTCTTCTCAACCTCAAAAATCAAAAATAAACAAAACCCTTTCTTTCCGATCTGAGAATCCATGACGACCCCTGCTACGACTCTGTCTAACAACAACAATCGTCTAACCCTTCAAGATATGACAAACCCATTATTTCTTCACCCATCTGATAACCCTACATCCATTCAAATTGACAAACTACAGGGATCTGGAGATTACAGAGCCTGGAAAAGAGCCATGGAAATAAACCTGAGCTCCAAAAGAAAGTTGGGATTTGTGACTGGAAGTGTTCTCAAACCAACAACTGACGCCACACAGATCGATCTCTGGGAAACTTGCAACAACATGGTCATTGCTTGGCTGACTGGTAATGTTTCCCCTAGTGTTAAAAAGTCTGTTATGTTTATGCCTACTGCTAGACAAATATGGCTTAGTCTTGAAAAACTTTTCTCTCTAACTAATGGCTCTCGAAAATATAAATTAAACAAAGACCTATATGAAATTAGGCAACTGAATCTTTCTGTCAATGATTATTACACATCTCTGAGAGCCATTTGGGAGGAGCTTGATGCCATGAACATTTTACCTGTTGTCACTAACCCTACTGCAGAAGTCACTACTTTGTTAGACACCATCTCTCTTCACATGGAAGAATCAAAACTGTTCCAGTTTCTTAATGGTCTCAATGAAACTTACTCCTTACAGAGAAGTCAATTATTAATGATGAACCCCCTTCCCACTGTGGAATCTGCATCTGCAGTCATTCAACAAGAAGAGGCCCAGAGGGACCTTCTAAATAACAACAAGATGGATCATGAAAGCCTTGCTATGTACAGCAAATTTAATCCTGATAAACAAATCACTTGCTCTGCCTGTGGTGTTAAAGGTCACAAAGAAGACAGATGCTGGACGGTTGTGGGTTACCCAAGATGGCATCCCAAGAGCTGTCTTTCAACACCCAATCAAGGTCATTCTCGACCAAAACCAAGCAATCACAGATGGGCCTCTGGCAATAGACAAGGTGGACCGAAATTGGCTGCTATAGCTCAAGTCACTACTGAGAGATCAACTCCAGATGTTTATTTCTCCCCACAACAGTTGGAGCAATTGAAACAATTGATGCCTCAACTGAACCTCCATAAAGGCTCTGAGACAGATGATGAAATTGATGTGCACTTCTCAGGAATGATAACACTTAATCAAGCCACTAATCTTACTCACAAATGGATAATCGATTCTGGTGCCTCCGATCACATGACTCCATTTGTGAGCAATCTTTTTGATCCTGTTCCAGCTGATACTTTGAGCAATATCAATCTCCCAACTGGTGACCGTGCACATATCAGTCACAGTGGTACAGTCAAATTGGAATCCGGCCTTGTGCTTCAACAAGTCTTGTGTGTGCCTCACTTTAAGCACAATCTCCTATCAGTACAGAAACTTATGAAGGACTCAAATTGTCAACTACAGTTCTTTCCTACGCACTGTGTCATCCTTGATGCAGATACAAGGAAACTAAAGGGTATTGGAAAAGCACACAATGGTCTGTACTACCTAATCAATCATTTAAAGGAATCAGTGCCTTCTTCCTGGCTATCTGCAACCTCAACATGTCTCACAGCCACTGTTGTTGACAAGCCTATGAATCAACCCTCAATTCCTGATACTACAAATCAGTTTGATCTTTGGCATCATAGACTGGGCCATGCTCCAGGTTCTAAATTGCAGCATATTCCTTATGTGAAAGCTCAAATACAGAAGACAACTAAGGTATGCATAACCTGTCCCATGTCTAAATTTACAAAGTTGCCATTTTCTTTAAGTGATTCACATGCCACTGCTATGTTTGATTTGGTTCATATTGATATTTGGGGCCCTTATAAGGAATCTACTAGAGGAAAATATAGATACTTTATGACTATTTTGGATGACTACTCTAGGCATACTTGGATTTATTTGTTGGCTCATAAGTCAGACTCCTTAAGCACACTTCAGGCATTCTTTAACTACGCCTCAAACCAGTTCAAAACCACCATTAAATGCCTTAGGTCTGATAATGCTCTTGAGTTTGACTCTAGTTCTTGTAAAGAGTTTTTTGCCTCTCATGGCATCATTCACCAGACCTCTTGCAGCCACACACCCCAGCAGAATGCCAGGGTGGAAAGAAAACACAGACACATCTTGGAGATTGCTAGGTGCCTTAGATTTCAAGCCTCTCTCCCATTGAAGTTCTGGGGTGATTATGTTATGGCAGCAGCTCATATTATCAACAGACTACCAACCTCTGTTCTTCACTTCAAGACACCATATGATCTTCTTTATAAAAAGCCTGCACAATATGATCATTTCAGAGTTTTTGGTTGTCTTGCATTTGCTAAAAACCCTGCATTTCCAACTGATAAACTTGCACCAAAAGGAGTTCCATGTGTGTTCCTGGGATATCCCTGTCTCAACAAGGGTTACAAATTACTGAACCTCCTTACTATGAGTGAATTTACCTCCAGAGATGTTACCTTCTGTGAACACATCTTCCCTTTCAACCCTCAGTGCACAGAGTCATACATGAAACCTTTGCCCGAGAACTTTACTCCACCTGCTACTCCAATCACTGATGATTTTTTGTCCTTATAAACTGATCCAGCTCACCCAGTTACCTCTCTTGATGACACTCCTGATCATACTGCTCAGCCCAGTAATGACAATGATATTTCTGATACATCACTAATGCAATCTGTTACTCCTATACAGCCCAGAAAATCTTCTAGGCCTCATGCCCCACCTGTATGTATGCAAGATTACATATCAGATAAACACAACCCTAAACACATTTCAAACTTGGCCTTCACAGCTATCACTCCTTCATTCAACTGTTTTCTTTCCACCATAACTAGAACTGCTGATCCTATCTTCTATAAGGATGTTGTCCAACATTCTCATTGGAGAATTGCTATGAACCAAGAACTTACTGCACTTGAGTCCAATGATACCTGGGAAATAATCACCTTCCTCCTGGAAAATCTGCAATTGGCTGCAAATGGCTATTTAAAACAAAATACAAACCTGATGGTGCTGTGGAAAGATATAAATGTAGATTAGTTATCCTGGGATGCAAACAGAAATTTGGTGAAAATTACTTTGAAACTTTTGCACCTGTGGCAAAGATGTCCACGGTGAGAGCACTCTTGGCAGTAGCAGCTATGGAGGATTGGCATACTATACAGATGGATGTCTCTAATGCCTTCCTTCATGGGGAGCTTCATGAGACAATCTATATGAAGCTGCCTCAAGGATATCATTATATGGGCTGTAGAATTGATGAGAACTCAGTTCATGCTCCTTCCTCTCCTCCTGCTAACTTGGTTTGCAGACTTAAAAAGTCCTTGTATGGGCTAAAACAAGCCCCCAGACTTTGGTTCTCCAAGCTTTCCTCTACTCTTCTCAAAATGGGATACACTCAATCTAAGTCAGACTATAGTCTATTCCTGATCTCCTCCGATAAATCAATAACTATTGTCTTAGTAAATGTGGATGACTTACTGATATGTGGAAATAATTCACCTCAAATTCATCAACTCAAGATCCTTCTTTCTGAATCTTTTCATATGAAAGACTTAGGCCCCATTAACTATTTCCTTGGCATAGAAATTCACAGGTCCCCTGATGGTTTCTTTCTTTCTCAGCAGAAATACACATCTGACATCTTAAAAGAATATGGCATGCTCAATTGTAGACCCCTGCAACTTCCTATGGACTGTCATCTGAAACTTACTGCTGATAAAGGGGATTATCTGGAAGATCCCTCCATCTACCAAAGGTTGGTTGGAAAGTTCATCTATCTGACCATCACTAGGCCAGATATAGCCTTTACTGTTCAAATACTAGCTCAATTTATGCAAGCACCAACAACAGTCCATATGCAAGCTGCTAAGAGGTTGCTAAGGTACTTGGTGGGAACAATGTCTCAAGGTATACTGCTGGCATCTTCTTCTGCAGCACAATTGACTGTATATCGTGATAGTAACTGGGCCAGCTGCCCAATGACAAGGAGATCAACTTCTGGCTATTGCATTTTCTTGGGCAACTCTCCCATCTCTTGGAAAGCAAAGAAACAGTCCGTGGTAGCCAGGTCTTCAACTGAAGCAGAATACAGATCTATGGCACTCACCACCTGTGAAGTTACTTGGTTGACAACACTTTTAAGGGACATAGGAATCAAGAATCTACCACCAACCCTGCTCGAATATGACAATCAGGCTGCCTTGGCCATTGCCGCAAATCCAGTCCTTCATGAAAAAACCAAGCACATCGATATTGATTGCCACTACATCAGGGATCAAATTCAAGCAGGCAATATTGTCACTGATCAGGTGTCTTCCTCTGATCAAATTGCAGATATCATGACAAAGGTCCTACCAATCAAGCTGCACACTGCTCATTGTGACAAGCTGGGAGTTGCAGTTCCTTCCCACTCTCAGCTTGAGGGGGAGTGATGAGAGTATCAACTCAATCCTGCTACAAAATAATGTTCATGGCAATATTTATTCTCTAGGAGTATCTGCTAGGACTTCTAAATGTTGCACCTTAGCTGGCACATGTCATTCTGTCACATTGTCTTGTTCTGTTAGTGTCCTATAGTAAGGTTGTTATTTCATTTTGTCTCACTCTGATGCACTCTCTTTAAATGTAATGTCCTGAAGAACCTTGCACTTATGATTCAAGAAATGATAATCATCAATCCCTAGTTCTTCATTCTATCTGCTTTTGGAATACTTTCTTATCTTTAAGTAAGTCAACAAGGACAAGTCTGTAGCTGTGGTGTTGCAAGCATGACATGGTAACAAAGCTGCGCTTTGGACTAGGGTTAATGGGTGATTGTGACCTGGATGACAACGGGTACGATTCTCTAGAAATTTAAGTTCAGATGCTACACATTTCAGACAAAAAAAATCGATTTTTAGCAACATACATAAAGCCCTGAGAATAACCTTCACAAACACAACACGTATTATAGTAAAGTTTTCTATATGAACGTGCAATGAGGCGTAGAGGGTGCTGGGGGATCATATGGTGTGTAAATGTTGAGGGCAACTCAGAACAAGTTTTATGCATAAAGAAACCAACACAATCACTCGATGAGCTACCATCAATGACGGAAGTGTGGCACCTATAAAATGCGTCTAGGAGTTTGTTTATCGGTTGTCTGCACATAGCACATTCTACATCCTTGCCAACAACAGACTCAGCTTCATTTAGTGTCAGCTTATGGTCATGAAGAAAATGTTTCAATTCTCCCATCTATGTATGAAACTAACACAAAGACACACACACAAGAGGGATATGTATGTTTACAAAAGGAAAGCATATATGAAAGGTCTGTTTCTACCTTGTTCTATGTAAGGGAGCTACAAAACACAATTAAGTAGTTAACGCAGTTTATAAGTTTGATGCATTGTTGACATGTGAAGCAATGCAGATTTAAAAAATTGTTTGCATTTGAATAATTTAGTGACAAGTAAGAATATGTACAAGAGTCAAATTGAAGAGTTCACTGATAAGGCACAAGCAATAACCTTAACATTTTTATTCCAATATTCATCACCAAGCGATACAAAGAAAAAGAAGCAGGCCCCCAAAAAATAATGATTTGTTAGGGGTCTGTGGTGGGTTAGTCGTTACCCAAGTTGATTGCATTTAGGACAATAGGCTTCGACTTACTTTCATAATCGGGATTTGACCCGGGTTGTCACTTATGGTATCAGAACCGACTCTCGAAAACTTGACGCGTCAAGTTGTCGGAGGTGAGGACATGAAGGCTGGTAGTATTATCCCACAATGGCAAGAAATCCGTAGGTGGGGACACGAAGTCAGCCGGTATTATCCCACAAAGGCTAGAGAGATATGATCTTGGTCCTATAGGTTGTCTGTTCGGGCCAGACTATAATTAATTATTATGTGTCTGCTCTAATTTTTGAATATACAAATTACTACAAGGAAGATGAAACTAGATTTTGTCCATCATAGTCCTGAGTTCCCTGACTTCTCTCAGAATTTCATACAGTGCATTACTAATTTACTACTTATATATCGACATTTCTGTCATTGGGTTGAAAATGAGAGCTCTATATGTACTTCCAGCTTAACTATATTCAAAACTAGAACAAGAAGTTTCAAGGAGTAGCGTTGATGACATTTTAAATTTTGTTTCAAAGGGGTGATGGTCATGGTGAAATAATATAACTGGTTTATTCAAAATTGATGACAGACGACAGAAGACACATTATTGTGCTGCTGCTGCTGAACACTTTGTTGGTGTTGTTGGTTGTGTTAAGTAACCGGTCCGTCTAAAACCTGAGTCTCTCCCTAAACCGAGCTCTGATACCATATGTTAAGTAATCAGTCCGTCTAAAACCTTAAGGTGGTAGAGGAAGGTCCGAACAGGATCTTATACTCTTTAATAGGTTGGACAGACGGTTAGGAATGTTAATGACGAGCATCATTCGTGCCAGGACCAATTAATTGGTTAGCATCAGAATATCTTAGTAATCTTAAAACAGGACGAGATAAAGCTGGAGAAGCACTTAGCAGGAGAATCGAGACTGTAAAAATTTGTCAGAAAGTGTTAGATCGTCAATGAGGCAAGTTCCTACCTTAGTATCCAGGTTTGAGTTGCGTATTAACTGTAGTGAGGCATAATATGACAGATGATAAAATTACAGAAATTTAAATGCCTGACTAAACTTCATTTTCTAAAAGAAACAATGTGTATGCACTACATATTTGCACGGTGAACATTCTAGAACAGGCAGTCCTGCTACATCTTCACCGCATATTTTGCATCTTTGCTTCTTTTTATTCAGAATCATTGTGAGACCGTGTTGGTGAGGAAGCGCTTCGCTAGAAATGTTGGTAGCTCCAAACTTGACATTGGAGAGCCGATAATATGGATCGATACAGGAACCATGAAATGATAGATCACAAGCATTGCAGTGATAAAACCACGCGTTTGGGTTAATCTGTTCAGAGCAAAATTCACAGTCAAACTCGTGAGGATGATCAGCTACATTCTTCGGAAACAGAATCAAGTAGAGGGGGTGTGGATCCCATCTATGTTTCACCAGGTGTGGCCTTAAGGCACACCTTGTATGAATGTAGAATCCACATTTTTCACATCCATACATCATAATCTCTTTCTCATCTGCAGTAACACTCCAACATGCTTTGCAAAAATTATCATCATCTGGATACTTTAATTGGTTAAGAGGGTGACGATGACCTTTATGTTTAATTGTTCTGGGTAATGAAGCACAACCAATGTCAAATTTGGCTGTTTCATTGAACATGAAAATCCCATTACTAAGAATGAGGCAACCTCCGCATTTAAAAATAGAGAATTCCTTGAGTTTATTTGCAACCAGATTGCCTGCTAGGTGATGCTCAATCCTTTTCGGAAATTGGGCACATGACCTGTGGAGAAAATAATTGCATGAATTGCATTCATAGAATATTTCATTAACCAAGGAGATTGGTTTTGTGCACCCATTGCAAATAAGCAATTCAGTATCTTCTAATTTGTTTCCGAGTTCTAGCTGGTGTTCATGGCCCCAACAGTCTATATGAGGTGAAGTTTCCGTGGTAGTGGCAGAATTATGCAGAGCATTTGTTGCCTTCATTATACATTGCTGCATCATTTTATATAGTGATTCTTTATCATGTGCTGGAAATTGCATCAACTTGGACTCGCCGCTATCTGCTTCATCATCGTTACTTTCACTTTTACAAAAGAAAGAAAAAAATTTCTGTCAGAATAACTCCAAGTAAAAACTAGAAATTTATTTAAGAAGTAATCAATAGTAAAGATATAAAAAATAATAGGAGAAAATTGTACATCAACCTCAACATTACACTTGATGAAGCAGCACATTTCAAGTGAGCAAAAAATCTGCAATTTGCACAATAATAAACCCAGTAGACGGGGTTTATAATTTTACTGCAGACGCCACAGTTCCAGTAAAATTTACGATATTCTTGGGGAAGAGAGTAGGCCAAGATGAGAGTGTGTTGGTTGTGATATTTACATTGGTAGGTGATGGGTGCATCGGCACAACTCTTGTGCATCCAGAAAGAACATATGGTACAAATATAGGACAAGTCTATAGCTGTAGTGTTACAAGCATGACACAGTAACAAAGCAGCTGTTTGGACTAGGGTTAATGGGTGCTTGTGACCTTGATGACGAAGGATACGGTCCTCTAGAAATTTAAGTTGGGATGCTACACATTTCAGACAAAAAAATCGGTTTTCAGAAACATACATAAAGCCCTGAGATAAACCTCCACAAGCATTACAAGGGTAAAGCAGTTGTTTTCTATATGGACGCGCAATGAGGCTTAGAGGGTGTTGGGGGATCATAGGGTGTGTAAATGTTGAGGGCAACTCAGAACAAGTTTTATGTAAAAAGAAACCTGCACAGTTACTTGATGAACAACCATCAGTAGCGGTAGTGTTGCACGTATAAAATGCGTCTATGAGTTTGTTTATTGGCTGTCTGCACATAGCACAATCAACATCCTTACTGACAACAGACTCAGCTTCATTTAGTATCAGCTTATGCTCATGAAAAAAATGTTTCAATTCTCCCATCTATGTATGAAAAGAACACAGACACACACACACCGGAGAGAATGTATGTTAACAAAAGAAGAAGTATGAATGATTTTACACAACCACACTGCAATTTAAAAGTTTGATGCATTGCTGACAGGTGAAGCAAAACAAAATGTTTGCATTGGAATAATTTTGTGACAAGTTAGAATATGTCTAAGTGTCAAATTGAAGAGCACACTGACAAGATTACAAAGAAACCTCGCATACAAGCAACAACCTTAACATTTTTATTCCAGTTCATCACCAAGCATACAAAATCAAGAGTACAGGCTATTCAGGTCTCTTTTGCCTAAAAGAAATGGTTTCTTGAAAATGAAGTCTTGTGCGTCGTTTATCTTACAAAGAAGTTAATTATTACTTGCAAAAGTACACAGGCTTCCACCTTGTGGAATGATGATAAAGTCCTTATGCTCGAGCAATTTTACTAGAACCACATTCCCTTACTTTGGAGAATCAAAGTAAGCTAAGGCAGTCATAAGTTTTTTTCTTTTTTTGCCACAACGAAGCTGAACATTCCTTGCTTTCGAGTATCAAAGAAGTGATCCCGTTTTTCATTAGGCTAGCCGAGACTGCAAAACCCTCAATCTTACTTTTTAAGTACATGGCATTTTATACAGTATGCAGTTGGCTCAACCCTTGCCTATTGAAGTTGACATTTCGTTTGATATTGTTCCAAAAATTAGTCAGAATTGGACAGTAGAGAACTCTTGAAAGCACCAAAGATGAACACTACCTAAACTAATCATCATGAATGCTGTAATTAGCTGCGCTTGCATATTAGCATGATACAGATTAATAAGAAAATGGTTTAAGTCTAGCAGAAGAATAAATTACTATAACATAATGAAATGGAACTTAGCATTCAACCTCAAGTTGTAGTACCGTGTGGCCTAATTCTTGTTGTTACTTTCTTATGCAGGGTCTTCAGTACCTATGCCAGAAGCAAGAAGAACGACTGAGCTCCCAGGAACCTGTTGTGGAATGGCCAATTATCGGTCACCTTCATCACTTGTTCGGAGCCATGGCAGATAAAGTTGGACCAATCTTCTTGTTGCAACTAGGAGGTATTAGGTAGCTCGGAAGCTAGTGACTTAGAATAATTTGTAAAATACAAATTGAGCATATGCACACCTGCATATATGTGAATATAATCTGATTTTAACACTTTTGTTTCACTTATGCACTGTTCTTGTTTACCAGAAATAGATTTAACTCTGAGAATCGGTTAGTGACTCTTTATTCTTGATTGCTGAACTAAGATGACTGCTATTGTTAATGTTGAAATTCTGAATTTCATAAATAATCTATAAAATGTTAGTAGCACCAAGCTTCATGTTTGAGAACAGATAATATGGATCAATACAGTGGATATGAAATGATAGATCACAAGTATTGCAGTGATAAAACCAAGTGGTTGGGTTAATATTTTCGGAGCAAAGTTCACAATCGAAATCGTGAGGATGATCAGCTACAGTCTTGACAAACAGAATCAAGTAGAGAGGATGCGGATCCCATCGATGTTTCATCATATGTGGTCTTAAGGCACACCATACATGTAAAAGTATGCTTTGCAAAAGTCATCGTCTGGATACTTCAATTGGTTAAGAGGGTGTCGATGACCTTCATGTTTAATTATTCTCGGTAATGAAGCACACCCGATGTCAAATTTAGTTGTTTTATTGATCAACAAGAAAATCCCATTACCAAGGATGCGGCAACTTTGGCATACTCTAAAACCTAGTTCATCGAACTCTCGTACAAAGGAAATTCCATCGGCTTGGTTGCCTGCTAGATGATGCTCCATCTTTTCCGGAAACAGGGCGCATGATCTGTGGAGAAAAAAATTGCATGATTTGCATTCATAGAATATTTCATCAACCAAGGAGATTGGCTTAGCGCACCCATCACAAATTAGCAATTCAGTATCTTCTAATTTCTGCGTTCTTGTTTTTGCGTTCTTGTTTCCGAGTGCCAGCTGGTGTTTGTGGCCCCAGTGGTTGATATAAGGGGAAGGTTCTGCAGTGGTGGCAGAATTATGCAGGAGAGCATCTGCTGCCTTACTGATACATTGCTGCATCATTTCACCTAGTGATGCTTTATCGCGTGCCGGAAAGTGCATCAAGTTGGACTCTTCACTATCTGCTTCATCGTCGTCACTTTCACTATATTTCAAAAGAAAGAACAAACCCCAGTCAGAATAGTTCCTAGTCAACAATGTTGGTAAACTAAACATATATGCATATATTAAGGTTTAATGACGTTTTAGATCTTAAGGTTTGCACCAATATATCTATTAGCTCCGGTGGTTCAAAACTGCTTATTTTTCATCCTAAAGTACCGAAACGTGTCTTTTAATCCTTGGACTAGGAAAAAATGATGTAAATTGGCTAGTCCAAGAGTAAAAAGACACGTTTTTAGCATGTCAGAGGCAAAAATGTGAGGTTTTGAACTACATGGGCTGATGAGTATATTGGTGCAAAACTTAAGGCTTAGAAGGTCATTAAGCCATCTAATAAATAAATCAATCTGAAATATATAAGAATAAGAGGAAATGGTATATCAACCTCAACATCTTAGTTGATGAAGCACATTTCACCTGAGCAAAAAATCTGCAATAATTTAGTAACAAGTAAGAATATGCATGTTAAATTGAAGAGGTAAGTGATGAGAATACATTTAAAAAATTGTCCGCATTCGAATAATTTAGTGACAAGTAAGAATATGTACAGAAAACCGCAGATACAAGCAATGACATCTATATTTTTTATTCCAATTTATCACGTCCAGAAAAGCAATATTGCATGTAAAGATATTTTGATCAAAACCCAGTAGTACACCATACAAGCTATTTATGTCTCGTTAGCCTAATAAAGTCGTTGCTTAAAAATAAAGTCTTGTATATCCTTTGGCTTAGAAACAAGTTATTTTCACTTGCAAAAACACAGATGCTCAGGTTCAGGTATAAAAAAAACGGTTATACTCTGAGCAATTTTAAAGCAACCACATTTCTTACTTTTTATAAAAAAGTTTGTAGGTGGAGAATCACTAAACTAATTTTATTAGATCTCCTAGCAAACAGAACCGAGAGTTCTATGCGGACCGACCCGAGCATAATTTTTTTTAAAAAGAGCCGAGCCGAGTTTAAAAACCGAGTCGAAAAAAAATGTTCATGATCGGCTCGTTTATAAACGAGTCGAGCTCGGCCGATCCGAACATGAGTTTTCTCACGAACAACCGAGTTCGGCCGATCCGAACATGAGTTTTCTCACGAACAACCGAACTCGAGCCGAGTCGAGTTGTCAACTAATAGTTCGCATATATAATTTTTAATCGACCTAGCTTAAGTTATAATTTATAATTTTATATGTTATATGGTGATCAAATACTAGTTTCATCTTACAATTATATATACATACTCACACTCTACACTTATTTTTTAATCCATATAATTTTATCAATTTATTTCACAAATCGAGTTTTAAGAACAAAATCAATTTCATTTTAAATTATAGAGACATTCATAACTTTAGAAATCGGACATTACTTTTAAATTGTTCATTTCGATTGTCAAAGATTTAGTAATTTTTGATATTTAAGTTGAGTTGGTTCAGATTAGAAGAAAAGACAAATAAAATAAATTAAAGAAAGTAAGCCCCTTTCAGGTCGAGAAATATAATTATTAAAAATTATTTTAACTTTTTCTTAAAAATATTATAATTTTATAATTTATTTTAACAAGTCAATATTTTAATATATTTGAAATTGTAATTTGGGTCGATTTTATCATAAACTCCTCTAATAAAAGTGTGAGGTGAAATTTAGGGTTAAATTTAATTAGAAATTATTTGTTAAAGTAATCAAACTCTAGTGATATGTATTATATTAGTTAAATTAATTATTTAATTTATTACTAAAATATGGATTAAATTTTAATTAAATTAATTATATATTTCTTTAAAATAAGTATTACATTTTAATTAAAAAAATTAAAATCTTCATACAAGTAATTAGTAAATATTTATTATTTGTTATATATAAAAAATTTATCTGTTTTGATATCTAGAATCTCATTCAATCAAAGTGAGCCGAGTTGAGTTATCGAGTCCAACCTAAACGCGCCGAGTCCAAGATGAATATACAAAAAATTCGGCTCCGCTCGTTTAATTATCCGAACTTATTTTATGTTCGCGATCGGCTCATTTTCAACGAGTCGAGCCGAATTCACTTAAACGAGCGGATCTCGAGTTTTTTTTTACAATTTTATACTCATTAGTAAATTCGACTTCTCAAATGAAAAAAACTATGATGAATTACAGTCTTTGTGACATCTCTTTTATTCTCTTTGTGACATCCCATTCTATCAAAGAAACATAAAAAGATCAGTGTGTGTGCCCGCAGTGGTAGAACTAGGGCTGAGTCGGTTCGGTCCAGGCGGAGTCGGTTCGGTCCGGACCGAATAGACTGAAAAACTGAATAGTAATTTTTTCTTAGACCGAATTGGACCGAAGTTAAATTATGGACCGGACCGAACTAAACCGAACCGAAATAATTCGGTTTGATCTGGTTTTGGACCGAATAGACCGAAATGTTTTTCAAAAATAAAATTGCATTAAAAATTAAATCACAAATTATGAAATTTAAAATATAATTAAAATAACGTGATATGTAGAGTTCTAATACTCTATAAATGTAATTAAAATTTAAAAATTTTGATTATAATTTTTAAGATATATGTAAAATATATATAATACAAAATTATAGTATTTATAATTTGGTATATTCGGTCCGGACCGAAATATTTGTGAAAAGAAGCGAACCGAATTTTATTTCGGTCTATTCGGTCCAGACCGAATAGACCGAATTTCTGAAAAATTTAGGACCGAACCGAACCTTCGGTTCCGTTTTTCGGTTTCGATTCGGTTTTGCTCAGCCCCAGTTAGAACCCGGATTCTGAAACAACAGAAGCTAAAGTTTTGGATAATAGACCCGATTAATGAGAATGTAAAGATCCTGACACTTTTGTTTCGGTTACATGCATGCATCTTGTTCGGAGGCGGCGCTGGGAATAACCTTCACAAACACAACACGTATTATAGTAAAGTTTTCTATATGTTGAGGGCAACTCTGAACAAGTTTTATGCATAAAGAAACCAACACAATCACTCGATGAGCTACCATCAATGACGGAAGTGTGGCTCCTATAAAACGCGTCTAGGAGTTTGTTTATTGGCTGTCTGCACATAGCACATTCTACATCCTTGCCAACAACAGACTCAGCTTCATTTAGTGTCAGCTTATGGTCATGAAAAAAATGTTTCAATTCTCCCATCTATGTATGAAACTAACACAAAGACACACACACAAGAGGGATATGTATGTTTACAAAAGGAAAGCATATATGAAAGGTCTGTTTCTACCTTGTTCTATGTAAAGGGAGCTACAAAACACAATTAAGTAGATAACGCAGTTTATAAGTTTGATGCATTGCTGACAGGTGAAGCAATGCAGATTTAACAAAAGAAGAAGTATGAATGATTTTACACAACCGCACTGCAATTTAAAAGTTTGATGCATTGCTGACAGGTGAAGCAAAAAAAATTGTTTGCATTCGAATAATTTTGTGACAAGTTAGAATATGTCTAAGTGTCAAATTGAAGAGCACACTGACAAGATTACAAAGAAACCTCGCATACAAGCAACAACCTTAACATTTTTATTCCAGTTCATCGCCAAGCATACAAAATCAAGAGTACAGGCTATTCAGGTCTCTTTTGCCTAAAAGAAATGGTTTCTTGAAAATGAAGTCTTGTGCGTCGTTTATCTTACAAAGAAGTTAATTATTACTTGCAAAAGTACACAGGCTTCCGCCTTGTGGAATGATGATAAAGTCCTTATGCTCCAGCAATTTTACTAGAACCACATTCCCTTACTTTGGAGAATCAAAGTAAGCTAAGGCAGTCATATGTTTTCTTCCTTTTTTGACACAACGAAGCTAAACATTCCTTGCTTTCGAGTATCAAATAAGTGATCCCGTTTTCTTTAGGCAAGCCGAGACTGCAAAACCCTCAATCTTACTTTCTAAGTACATGGCATTTTATACAGTATGCAGTTGGCTCAACCCTTGCCTATTGAAGTTGACATTTCGTTTGATATTGTTCCAAAAATTAGTCAGAATTGGACAGCAGAGAACTCTCGAAAGCACCTGAGGTTGGCAATTGCAATTTTAGACACTACATAAACTAATCATCATGAATGCTGTAATTATCTGCCCTTGCATATTAGCATGATCCAGATTAATGAGAAAAAGTTTAAGTCTAGCAGAAGAATAAATTACTATAACATAATGAAATGGAACTTAGCATTCAACCTCAAGTTGTAGTACCGTGTGGCCTAAATCTTGTTGTTACTTTCTTATGCAGGGTCTTCAGTACCTATGCCAGAAGCAAGAAGAACGACTCAGCTCCCCCCGGAACCTGCTGTGGAATGGCCAATTATCGGTCACCTTCATCACTTGTTCGGAGCCATGGCAGATAAAGTTGGACCAATCTTCTTGTTGCAACTAGGAGGTACTAGGTAGCTCGGAAGCTAGTGACTTGGAATAATTTGTAAAATACAAATTGAGCATATGCACACCTGCATATATGTGAATAATCTGATTTTAACACTTTTGTTTCACTTATGCACTGTTCTTCTTTACCAGAAATAGATTTAACTCTGAGTATCGGTTAGTGGCTCTTTATTCTTGATTGCTGAACTAAGATGACTGCTATTGTTAATGTTGAAATTCTGAATTTCATAAATAATCTATAAAGATAAACAAATTTGAAAGGAAACAATATCGGATGCACTTTATATTTGCATTCTTATGTCTAGTTCTATGACTCTTGAAATAAACAATGCGTATGCACTTTATATTTGCATGATGAACATTCCAGAACAGGCTTCCCGGTTACATCTGTTAGAAAATTAGGATTTTAGAGCTTAATTTAATTATGTTCTTGATGGTAATCCTAAAATCTAATGATTGGAAATTGTTCAATGATATTTGAACTTAAATTTTCATGTATGGTTTTAAGAATTTTCTTAATGAAATCCATATGAAATGAGAGTTGAAAGTAGCTTGGAAAAGCTTGGAAAATTTGAGAATGTTTGTCCCACATTGAAATAAATAAAGGGGGTTGTGTGCTTTATATGGTATTACCCACATGAGTAGTATACAACTACTAAGGTGTGTGATGGTCCATTGTGTTGTTGTGTGCTTCACGCGCACACACACGCGCAGAACTTAACTTGGTGTTAATGTGAAAAGCTATTACAAATAATTTAAATTCAAAATCTGATCAGTTTTGATTTTTTATTAATGAAGCAGTTTAATTCAGACATTAAGTGTGTTGACAGTTTCATTTTTCCTCTCCTATAAATAGAGGATAAACTGAATGTATAATAAATAGACACACTACATTCTCTTCTCTTCTCTTCAACCTCTCTGCATTTCTCTCCCAAAAGTCCTGAAGTGCTGATATTTTCCGGCGACTGAGGTGCTGGTCGAAGTGGAGCTTTTGTTGCTGCTGTTAACATAAACTCCGAGCTGTTTTATCCTGGTGGAGATATTGTGCGCATCCCAAACGCAGCAGGTAGGGGCAATATTCTCTTCAAGAGCAGCCAGGACTTCGAGCAAGGCCTGGTGACTCAGCTGTGATCAATTTTCTTGGCATTTTGTATCTGTGAACCTTTATTTCAGTCACTGTTAAAAGCTATGGTTTCGGGTACATCTTTCTTTCTCTCCTCGTTATTTCAGTTACTGATTTTGTTTACCTGCATGTTTTGTTTTGTTAACTGTGGTCTTGGCCTAAACTTGCTAAATTCTTTATACACTTGCTTCTATGTTGCTATATTTGTTAGTGAGATTTACAACATTCTTGAAGAGAATATTAGTTATATAGAATTTAGCATAATGGTTAACGAAAGTGAGGTTATCGTTGGTGGTGGTAGCAGTTCGGGTGCAACTGTTGGGGCCATTGATTGGACCACCTATAGTTTCCCACAAGCTGTTGAACTAACCGGTTTACCGGAGAAATTCAACGGTGGCATTGGCTTTTCTCGCTGGCAGAAAAGGATGAAGTTGTGGTTGACTATAAAGGGTCTGTGGCCGGTTGTGGAATATGAGAAACCAGTAGTGGATCAAGAGAAGGCTGACACAGTTAAGGCTTTTGCGAAGTGGGCTGAGAAGGATGGAGTGGCTAGGGCGGCCATTCTGGCGGCACTAACAAACACTTTGTTTGATGTCTATTCTTCTGATGCCTACTCTGCAAAACTCTTATGGGAGAAGCTGGACCAGACACATAATACTGACTCACAAGGTCTAGAAAAGTATTCTGTGGCAAGGTTCCTCGAGTTCAAGCTGGTGGACAATAAGTCCATGACTGAGCAGGTGCATGAGTTCGAGATGATAGTGCATGCTTTGAAGGAGTCTGGAATGAATCTCCCGGAGAAGTTCAAAGTGATGAGTGTGATTGAAAAACTCCCGAAGTCTTGGGAAGAGTTCTCTCTCTCCCTGAAAAGACAGAAAGGAGAGATCACCTGGACCAACCTTATGCTGGACATCTCGGTGCAAGAACAACACAAGTCCAAACAGGGACATGTGATGCCAACTGAACACGGTACCTCAAAGGTAAACATAGCAACTGTAGGACAAAAGATTAAGGCTTTTGCTAAGAAAGCTAATAGTAATAAACCTAAGAGTGACAAGGACAAGGCCAAGAAACCCAAGGCAAACAAACCATGCTGGTCTTGTGGGCAGGTTGGGCACTGGAGTAAGGACTGCCCTACGAAGAAAGCGAAGAAAACCGAGGTAGCGCAAGCAAATGTTGTGCTTGGAACCGCAAGTGGGCCTGTAGTGAACATGGTTGTTGGTGAGGCTACGGCTTCTGAAACCGACGTTGACCGGTATGTATCCTACAACCCTGTGATATTTTCTACCTATCTGTCAAATGAATGGTTGATAGATATTGGAGCTAATGTACATATTTGTGCTGATATTAGTTTATTTGTATCTTATCAACAGAGTCATAGCCTGACTGTGAAGATGGGGAATGCTAGTGTTGCTCAAGTACATGGAGTTGGAAACGTGGATCTGAAGTTCCCTTCAGGACGTATTCTATCTTTGACGAGAGTGCATCATGTTCCCAACATGCGTAGAAATATAATAAGTGGAAGCTGTTTAGTTTCTAGTGGTTTTGAAATTTCGTTCAAGTGTAATAAAGTAGTTCTTATTCACACTGGTACATTCTTTGGCAAGGGTTACTTGTCAAATGGTTTATTTGTTATTAATGCGGATCCCGTTTTGGGAAATTTGAATAATAATGTTATTCCTACTGTTAACTGTATTGAATCCTCAAATATATGGCATGCTAGATTAGGTCATTTAAACTTTGGTGCTCTTAAGAACATGATGAACTTAGAGTTGATTCCAAAATATACCATAGAAAAGAATTCTAAATGTCAAGTATGTGTGTCTGCTAAACAGATAAGGGAACCTTTTCATAACGTTGTTAGGGATTCAGACTTGTTAAATTTAGTACACACTGATATTTGTGAATTTGGTGGTGTGTTGACCAAGGACCAGTTTAGATACTTCATTACTTTTATAGATGATAGTAGTAGATACTGTTATGTTTATTTACTTAGACATAAGGATGAAGCACTTAGTAAATTCATTATATATAAAACTGAAGTGGAAAAACAAACTAGTAAGTTACTTAAAAGGTTGAGATCTGATAGAGGTGGTGAGTATACGAGTAATGCTTTTAATGAATTTTGTGCAAACAATGGTATAGTTCATGAAGTTACTCCACCATACACACCAGAGTCTAATGGGGTTGCTGAGCGAAAGAACAGAACATTTAAAGATATGATTAATAGTATGCTTATTAACTCTGGGTTGCCTAAATACATGTGGGGAGAGGCTCTAAATACGGCTTGCCATATTTTGAATAGAGTCCCTCTGAAACACATGGATAAAACACCCTTGGAGTTATGGAAAGGCAGGATGACTAGTCTTAAGTATCTTCGTGTGTGGGGGTGCCTTTCTAAGGTGCTTGTTCCTGAACACAAGAGAAAGAAACTAGGTCCAAAGACTGTTGACTGTATCTTTCTGGGCTATCTTGAAACCACTACAGCTATGAGATTTTTAGTGTTAAAATCTGACATAGATGGTATAGTGGAAAACACGATAGTTGAATTTCGAGATGCGACATTCTTTGAGGATGTCTACCCTATGAAGACTAGAATACCTGAAACGACTTCTGAGGAAGATCCTACTCACACATCAAGTTCTATTCCTGATCATGTGGAAAAGATGACAAATGTGGGGGCGGAACCTAGTAGTAGCTCTATTCCTAAGGAACTAGAGGAACCAAGGAGGAGTAAGCGTGCAAAGGTAGTCAAGGATTTTGGAGGTGATTTCATCATTTACAATATCAAGGACGAACCTTTAACTTTCCGGCAAGCTATGGATTCTTCTGAGTCAAGGCACTGGAAGGGCGCTGTCAAGAGTGAAATTGACTCTATTATTTCTAATGGAACATGGGAGTTGGTTGATCTCCCTCCTGCGTGTTCTACTATTGGGTGCAAATGGGTCTTTAAAAGGAAGTTGAACCCTGACGGCTCAATAGATAAGTACAAAGCTAGACTGGTAGCTAAGGGTTTTAAGCAAAAGGAAGGAATTGATTATTTTGATACATACTCTCCGGTTGCAAGAATGGTAACAATCCGAATGCTTATAGCATTGGCTTCAGTCCATGGTCTTATCATCCATCAGATGGATGTAAAGACGGCTTTTCTTCATGGTGAACTTGAAGAAGAGATTTATATGGATCAGCCTGATGGATTTGTTGTATCAGGCAATGAAAGGAAAGTATGTAAGTTGATCAAGTCCATCTATGGCTTGAAACAAGCTCCCAGAGATTGGCATAAAAAGTTTGATGAAACTATATTGCCTTTCAGTTATAAGATTAATGAAAGTGATAAGTGTGTCTACACTAAAGTTAAAGGTAATGAGTGTGTTATTTTGTGCCTATATGTGGATGATATTTTATTGTTTGGAACCAATATTGAGATTATTAACGAGACTAAAGAATTCTTGAAAAAACATTTTGAAATGAAGGATATGGGTGAGGCAAGTGTGATTCTTGGAATCAAACTGATTCAGTCCACTGAAGGAATAACCTTGACTCAATCTCATTATATAGAGAAATCTATACTTGAGAAATATGGTTATTCACAGTGTAGAATCGCTAGTACACCTTATGATTCGAAAGTTACCCTTGTCAAGAATACTTCAGGAGTGCCTGTGTCTCAGTTATGGTATTCTCAGATTATTGGGAGCTTGCAGTATCTTGCTAACTGTACTAGACCAGATATTTCATATTCTGTGTCTAAATTGGCTAGATATACAAGCTGTCCAAACAGAACTCATTGGGATGCTCTTGATAGAGTACTTAGATATCTAAAAGGCACAATGTACCTTAATTTACACTACAGGAGATTTCCTGGTGTGCTTGAAGGGTACAGTGATGCAAGTTGGATAGCTAAGAAGTCTGGTTCTAATGGAGTGACTGGATACGTGTTCACCTTGGCTGGTGGAGCAATATCCTGGAAGTCAAGCAGACAGACTATTGTTACTCGGTCTACTTTTGAGGCTGAGTTGTGTGCACTTGATGCCACAGGGACGGAGGCTGAATGGTTACACGAACTTATGTCTGCAATACCTGTAGTAAGTAGACCGTTTCCTGCTATTGCTATTCACTGTGATAGTCGAACAACTATCGACAAGATTAGCAGTAAAAAGCATAATGCTAAAACTAAGAGACACATCCAAGTTAGACTCAAGTCTATAAAGGGTTTAGTGACTGATAGGATCATAGCTATAGAGTTCATAGGAACTCAGAATAATATAGCTGATTCTCTTACTAAAGGACTGGAACCTGCAGTGGTCCTTAAGTCAAGGTTGGGGATGGGACTGTCAACCCTTCATAATTCATCAACAGTGGGAACCCAATACACATGAGAGGAGATCCCTCGAAGTGTATTCAATGGGTAATAACAAGCTGTAAGGATGAGTTGGTAGTACCTTTGCTACATAGATGATACTATAGTATCAGAGTCTATCCCCTGTAAACCTAGAGGTACTGACACTGCCAGAAAAGCAAGAGTGGTAAAACTCTGAATGGGATCAAGTCATTTGACGAGATAGAGGCAGTATATCTCTGGAGATGCCCAGCTAAGCGAATGTAATTGTGTGGTCACAATTAGAGGATAGGGTTAATCCTTGAAGCATTCGATGAACAGGATCGAGACATGACCATTAATGTCTCAAAGCCGTAGATTGGCACCATAACCTTTGACTTGTCGTCGTCTATGGAATATGGTTATACTAAACGGATTAAGATTCAAGGTGAAACATTCCATCTGAGTCTGATAGCCATTGAAGTAGAGGAATTAGGAGGGTTCAAACCCGGAAGGGTACCGACTCTGAAAAATAAGTCATGATGGGAAATTGATCGCATTTCTGTATGGATTTGTGGGGGATTGTTAGAAAATTAAGATTTTAGAGCTTAATATAATTATGTTCTTGATGGTAATCCTAAAATCTAATGATTGGAAATTGTTCAATGATATTTGAACTTAAATTTTCATGTATGGTTTTAAGAATTTTCTTAATGAAATCCATATGAAATGAGAGTTGAAAGTAGCTTGGAAAAGCTTGGAAAATTTGAGAATGTTTGTCCCACATTGAAATAAATAAAGGGGGTTGTGTGCTTTATATGGTATTACCCACATGAGTAGTATACAACTACTAAGGTGTGTGATGGTCCATTGTGTTGTTGTGTGCTTCACGCGCACACACACGCGCGCCGCCGCCCCGCCACGCCACGCACCGGACCGGGTCGGGTCGGGTCGAAGGGCGATTTGAGCGAATGTCTCGGCGTCTCGCGTACGCGAGGCGACCTGGGCGAGGATTTTATTTATTTGAGAATTATTTTAATTCGAATTTATTTATCGATGACTGGATTATTGGGCTGGGTACTGAAATAGGCTAAGTCACTTTGTTAGTGGGCTTAGTCTAAACATTGAACCTGCAAAAAATCTGATCTGTAACAAGTTCTGATATCAGAATCAGAACTTAAGAACTGATGAATAAAATCAGAACTTAACAAGTTCTGATATCAGAATCAAAACTTAAGTACTGATGAATCAAATCAGAACTTAACTTAAGTTCTGATAATAATGTGGGTGTTAATGAGAAAAGCTGTTACAAATAATTTAAATTCAAAATCTGATCAGTTTTGATTTTTTATTAATGAAGCAGTTTAATTCAGACATTAAGTGTGTTGACAGTTTCATTTTTCCTCTCCTATAAATAGAGGATAAACTGAATGTATAATAAATAGACACACTACATTCTCTTCTCTTCTCTTCAACCTCTCTGCATTTCTCTCCCAAAAGTCCTGAAGTGCTGATATTTTCCGGCGACTGAGGTGCTGGTCGAAGTGGAGCTTTTGTTGCTGCTGTTAACATAAACTCCGAGCTGTTTTATCCTGGTGGAGATATTGTGCGCATCCCAAACGCAGCAGGTAGGGGCAATATTCTCTTCAAGAGCAGCCAGGACTTCGAGCAAGGCCTGGTGACTCAGCTGTGATCAATTTTCTTGGCATTTTGTATCTGTGAACCTTTATTTCAGTCACTGTTAAAAGCTATGGTTTCGGGTACATCTTTCTTTCTCTCCTCGTTATTTCAGTTACTGATTTTGTTTACCTGCATGTTTTGTTTTGTTAACTGTGGTCTTGGCCTAAACTTGCTAAATTCTTTATACACTTGCTTCTATGTTGCTATATTTGTTAGTGAGATTTACAACAACATCTCCACCATATTCCTTGCAACTTAGCTTCTTTTTATTCAAAATCAATGTGAGGCCGTGAGGATGTGCATCGCTATTGATACCTTTTACAAACTAGGCTAAGCTGAGAATATCAACAGCACAGAAATGCAGAGCAATATCTAATTCATTAATTTCTCAGAAAATGATTTTAACAAACTTGCTTGTCCAAAATACAAATAGTGGCTTATATGCCTTGCAGTACACTAACAGAAAAGAGAGAGAAAAGGCTAGGACAAAATGACAGAAGGACCAGATGCACTAACTTATAGGCCCTGCTTAGGATAACAGAATGGAAAATGATAGAAAGGAAATAATGATAATGAGTAGATAATAACTATCTGATTTGGCAATGGCAAATTTTGATGATGATGTGTCTCATTACTCCCCTTCAAGCTGGAGGTAGGCTCTGCTGTAGCTCCTAGCTTGGACAGAAGGTAGAAATGCTGCTTAATTGACAAGGCCTTGGTGAGCAGATCAGCAAGTTGACTGTGAGAAGGGACATGATTGGTTACGATATTTCCGGAGTTGATCTTGTCCTGAATAAAATGACAGTCTATTTCGACGTATTTCATCCTTTCATGAAGAACTGGGTTTGCAGCGATTGTTATTGCAGCTTGGTTATCACAATTGAGCACAGCAGGTGGTAAATGAGAGAGTCCAATGTCTATGAGCAGTGTAGAGAGCCAAGTAATTTCACAAGAAGTCACAGCCATAGCACGATATTCGGCTTCAGCCGTTGATCGAGCTACAATACTTTGTTTTTTAGTTTTCCATGAAATTGGTAATGAGCCAAGCAAAACACAAAACCCTGTGGTGGATCTGCATGACATAAGACACGTTCCCCAATCGCTATCACAATAGGCATTAAGTTCAGCCGCAGAAGAGGAGGAAAGAAGTATTCCTTTCCCAGGGTTCAATTTAATATACCTCAGAAGTTTTGTAGCAGCATCCATATGAGCCGAAGTTGGGTGTTGCATAAATTGTGTAAGCACATTGACAGAATAGCAGATGTCCGGCCGAGTTATAGTAAGATATATGAGTTTTCCCATGATTCTTTGATAAGGGTGAGGATTCTGTAAGTAGACACCATCATCATGGGTCAAACGAAGGTGAACATCCATTGGAAGTTTAAGAGGAGTTGCAGAACCTAGACCACTGGATTCAATGAGGTCAAGAGCATATTTCTTTTGTGATATAAAGAATCCAGCTGCAC
The DNA here is from genome assembly GCF_009905375.1 of Apium graveolens. Classification (NCBI taxonomy): domain Eukaryota; kingdom Viridiplantae; phylum Streptophyta; class Magnoliopsida; order Apiales; family Apiaceae; genus Apium; species Apium graveolens. Next base: position 62,285 of record NW_027419706.1, on the reverse strand, counting down.
TTCGAGTAATCTCAAGGCCCAGAAAGTAGCTTTTATCGCCCAAATCTTTTATGTGAAAGTTGGAGGACAACATTGACTTGAGGCTATCAATTACATCCAAATCGTTGCCTGTAATCAGAAGATCATCCACATATACCAGTACATTAGTAATGGCACTGTTTACAGTATGAGTGAAGAGGCTATAATCCGCAAGCGATTGAATGAAGCCCATTGCTTTCAAGACTGTTGAAAGCTTGGTGAACCAATTCTTGGGGGCTTGTTTCAGCCCGTACAGTGATCTTTTAAGTTTACATACGAATTTGGTTTGTCCAGAATTGAACTCCCCTTGATTCAGTACAATCCTACATCCAAGGTGTGTATATCCACGCGGAAGCTTTATGTAAACAACCTCGTCCAAATCGTCATGAAGGAAGGCGTTTGTGACATCCATTTGGACAGCATACCAGTGCTTTACAGCAGCTACAGCCAAAGGAGCACGCACAGTCGTCATCTTGGCGACAGGAGCGAAAGTGTGCTCATAGTCCACTCCGTACACTTGCTTGCAACTAAGGATAACTAACCTCGATTTGTAACGCTCCACTTGTCCATCTGACCTGTATTTTGTTTTGTAGAGCAACTTGCACCCAATAGCACGTTTATTTAGGGGCAATTCAGTGATTTCCCATATATCATTAGATTTCAAAGCTTCCAGCTCAATGTTCATTGCTTTCACCCAGTTTTCATCTTTAACAGCCTGCTTGAAGTTTGTTGGATCAGCTGTAGTAGTCAATGAAGACAGAAGGCATGTGAATTCTGTTGCCACCACCTGTGAGGTCACTGTGACTAAGTTTGCGGAGGGATTTGGAAACGGTTTTGTGACATATGACTGCATCCAAGACGGTGGTTTTGTTACTCTGGTTGTTCTTCGAAGTGGCACAATAGGAGATTCATTTGCAGAACTGGACTGAGAATCACTGTCTTGTGGAGTGGTTGTTGATGGAGAAGATGACTGAGAATTATTGTTTGAAACTGTAACATCGAACTCAAAGATATCATCACAGTTGGTGGAAGCAGGTGAAGGCATTTTAGTAGGCAAAGGCAACATATAGGCATCATGGGTATTTTTATTCAATGGAAAAACCATTTCATTGAACTGTACATCCCTCGACACAAATGGTTGCATTGTAGTTAAATCCAACAGTCTATATCCCTTTTATGTTGGGGGATATCCTAGAAACACAGATGGAACACCTCGAGCAAGAAACTTGTCTGAACTGTGAGCAGGATTTGTAGCAAATGCGAGGCAGCCAAAGCTTCTCATCGTTGAATAGTCAGCATCTTCCTTGAATAACAACTGATAAGGTGATTTGTTGCCAATTACAGAGGAGGGGAGCCTGTTTATTATGTATACCGCTGTAAGTACACATTCCCCCCAGAAAGATGCTTCAATGCCTGATTGAAATTTAAGCGCTCGTGCTACTTCAAGTATGTGTCGGTGCTTCCTCTCTACCCGGGTATTCTGCTGTGGACGATAGGGACATGAAGTCTGATGTATCATACCTTGAACTTGGAAAAATTCTTTGCAAGCTGCATCTTTAAACTCTAGAGCATTGTCAGAACGAACTATTTGCACACTTTTTCCAAATTGTTTGTTGACGTAGCTGCATAAATTTTTGAGACACTTGAGATATTCTGACTTATTTTCAAGTAGATATACCCATGTTGTTCTTGAAAAGTCATCTACAAGTGTTAAAAAATACCCGAATTTCTGTCTTGTGAGCACTTTGTAAGGGCCCCAGATGTCCACATGTATCAACTCAAACACTTTAGATGCATAGGATTCACTCAAGGGAAAAGGAAGTTTCACAAACTTGGCCATAGGACAGGTCACACAGACTTTATCACAAGCATTGACACAATGTTTTACACAATCAATATATTTCAGTTTTGAGGGGGCGCATGGCCTAATCTATTGTGCCACAAAGAGTACTGAGATGATAGACTTTGTGTTCCAGCGTTGAAGAAAGTGGGTTTGACACAATTATCAGTCAACAAATAATAAAGACCATTAAATACTCTCCCTTCTCCTTTGATCTTTTTAGTGTTGGTATCCACTATAGTGCAAGATGTGGGATCAAATACAACATGACAATTATTATCATGTGACAACTTTTGAATAGAGACCAAATTGTGTGTAAAAAGTGGCACATAAAGGACATTAAGCAGAACAAGACCATTCTTCAAATAAACATCACCAGTATGAGAGACTTTAGCTTTATCACCTGTAGGAAGCTTCACAGCAAGATTTGAGTCTACTACTTTCGTGTTGACTAGCAATCTGAGATTGGATGTCATGTGATCTGTTGCGCCTGTATCCATAATCCACCCATCAGTTTTACTTTCCACCTTGTTGCAGGCAATCATCCCTGAAAAGGGGCTGTCTAAGACATCACAAGCTTCAGCACTGGGATGTTGGGCTATAGGAATTAATTACAAAAGTTGTTGTAGCTGCTGAGGTGAAAACATGACAGCTTGTCATGTGTTATTACCATTATCTTGATTAGAAGCACAACATTGTGTCATGTTACTCATCTTCTGAGAGAAACCACTTCCATTCTTGGTGTTTGACCATTTTCCACCCGGTGTTGGCCCTTTAGTTTGAGTTTTAGGCTTGTATTTATAATGCCACTTGGGGTAGCCTATCACATTCCAGCAGATATCACTGGAATGACCTTTCCCCCCACACACATTACAACCAGGAGAGTTGGGATGATGTGAGTGAACTGTGGCTTTGCTGAGTAGGGCTGATAACTCAGTTTCATAGGGTTGATATTTTAAAGTTTCTCGTTGAGATTCTTCCTGTTGAATAACTGAACAAGCTTCTTCAACACTAGGCAGCGGAGTTGACATTAAAAGTTGGCTTCTTTATGGACCAAAACTGTCATCAAGGCCATTAAGAAATTGAGAGAGACGTGACTCTTCTTTTTGTGTATGTATAGCTTGCAAAAATTTTGTAATATCATCATCGATGGTAGTAATAGATGGTAAAAGACTCATCGAATCAAGTTCTTCCCACAAACTACTTAAACTTGTATAATAATCTGCAATACTAAGACCACTTTGTTTCAAACTGAAAAGGTCCTTACTTAACTTATATTTACGAGAGCCATTGGTGAGTTGAAAAAGTTTTTCGAGTTATTTCCAAACCTCAGATGCAGATGTGATGAACAAGATAGATTTTCTTATAGTATCAGAAATGTTATTATGGATCCAGGAGGTTACCATACTATTACAGGTGTCCCATTGAATTGCTTCAGTGGCATCTGTGACGCTTCTTACTTCAGTACCGTCGATAAAGCCAATCTTCCTCTTGGACTGCAACTGAATCTCCATAGATCTCCTCCATGAACGATAATCACTGGCTCCTTGAAGCTTCGTGACACTGATAGAAAGTGGGTTATCTGAAGGATGAAGAAATAGTGGATTCTGCATATCAGAGAAGGAGAACTTACTACCACTAGCCATGATTGAAACTATCAAACAGCTACTGTGGATATGAAGGTATAAGAACTGAGATTTGAAAAAAAAATGAAAAGAACAGCACACTCTTTGATTTCACTCTTGATAAAGATTTCTCAAGCTAGCAGCTCTGATACCATGATACCTTTTACAAACTAGGCTAAGCTGAGAATATCAACAGCACAGAAATGCAGAGCAATATCTAATTCATTAATTTCTCAGAAAATAATTTTAACAAACTTGCTTGTCCAAAATACAGATAGTGGTTTATATGCCTTGCAGTACACTAACAGAAAAGAGAGAGAAAAGTCTAGGACAAAATGACAGAAGGACCAGGACCACCATGCACTAACTTACAGGCCCTGGTTAGGATAATAGAATGGAAAATGATAGAAAGGAAATAATGATAATGAGTAGATAATAACTATCTGATTTGGAAATGGCTAATTTTGATGATGATGTGTCTCATTAGCTATAAATGTTAGTGGCGCCAAGTTTCAGATTGGAGAGCCAATCATATGGATCAATACAGTAAGTATGAAATGATAGATCACAAGTATTGCAGTGATAAAACCAATCGCCTGGATAAATCTGTTTGGAGTAAAATTCACAATCGTACTTGTGAGGATGATCAGCTACATTCTTGGGGAATATAATCAAGTAGAGGGGATGTGTGTCCCATCTATGTTTCACCAGGTGTGTCAGCCTTATCGCACATTTTGTATGTACGTAGAATTCACATTTTTCACATTCATACATGATACAATTTGTGCCTTCTTCAAAGTCAGTCGCACATGCTTTGCAATAATAATCATCACGTGGAGACTTTAATTGGTTAAGAGGGTGGCGATGAGCTTCGTGTTTAATTTTTTTTGGTAATGAAGTACAACCAATATCAAAACAGGCTGTTTTATTCCACAAGAAAATCCCATTTCCAAACATGTTGCAACCTTGGCATTCTTTAAAATCTAGTAAATGGACCGCTCGTGCTAGTACTCTTTCATCCAGCTTGCCTGCTAGATGATGCTCCATCTTTTCTGGAAACAGGGCGCATGATCTGTGGAGAAAAAAATTGCATGACTATGATGAATTATAGCATGTGTCTACTCGAATTCTAATCACAGTCAATGTCGAATGATCAACACCTGCATTATAAATTCTGAAATTTCGCTTACTAGAAATGTTGTTGCGTTTGTATCAGATGGAACTCAAAGAAAAACTTATAATCAACAGAGAAATGAAAGTGAAGAGAGTGTTGGGAAAAATAATAGTACGACGACTAAATTAACACAACGAGAACACCAGACTCACAGCAGCGCGATGCTCAACAGCGATCAGACCTCAGTCACCCAAAACCTATGTATGTATGTTTTTGAGAGAGAGAGAGAGAGGAGAAGAGAGAGACCAAAACCTATGTATGTATGTTTTTCAGAGAGAGAGAGAGAGACAGAGGAGAAGAGAGAGTAGGCTGCTAGGGTTACTCCCTAATCAAAAATCAACGTTTTTATTATATTATAATCCTAAAAATGTAGCTAATCTATTTTTAATTAAAATAAATCTTTTATTCAAAATATATTTCAATATGAATATTATTTAGAATTGTAACAGTTAGACAGACCCAATTTACCAAACTCAAGCCAATAAATTCTAGGCCCACTAACAAATTCTAACACATAATATTTATATTAAAATATTATATTAAGTCACTATTTATTTAATTAAAACAATAGTAAAATCTCTCGCCCAGGTCACCTCGCGTACGCGAGACGCCGAGACATTCGCCCTTCGACCCGACCCGAGGCGAGTCGTGCCGGCGGTGGCGCGTGTGTGTGTGCGCGAGGCCCACACTACACCCATGCATACCCACATGCCTTAGTAGTTGTGCACTACCCTTACATGTTATACAATATAAAGTCATCAACACTCTTTTACCATCTCAATGTGGTACTCAAGTTTTTTACAACTTAATCAGCCACAAACTCATTTCAAGCTAGCCATTTCAACTCTATTTATTTATGAATTCCACTAAGAAAATGTCTTATATCCAAACATGAAAGCTTGAGTCCTCTTAGCAAGGAACAACTTCCAACTATTAGTTTCCGGAAATTACATCAAGATCATAATATAATTATGCCTCAAAGTTTCATTTTCTAACAATCCCCCACAAATCCATATAGAAATACATATCAGATTTTATCATGACTTGTTTTTCAGATTCGGTACCCTTCCGGGTTTGAACCCTCCTAAGTCCTCTACTTCGATGGCTACCGGATATAGATGGAATATTTCACCTTGAATCTTTATCCGTGTAGTGTAACTACACTCCATAGACAACGACAAGTCAAAGACTATGGTCAAATCTACGGCTTTGAGACGTTATGGTCGTGTCTCGATCCTGTTCATCGAATGCTTCGATGAATAACCCTTTTCTCTAATTGCGACCTCGCAATAACATTCGCTTAGCGGGGCATCTCCAAAGATGTACTGCTAACATCTCGTCTTACGACTTGACCCCATTCAGAGTTTTTCAAAACTCTTGCTATACTAGCAGTTTCAGTACCTTTTTGAGGTTTCCAGGGAATAGACTCAGATACGTAAGTATCAATCTATATATATAGTAAAGGTACCATCGATTCATCCTTACAACTTGTTATTACCACATTGAATACACTTTGAGGGATCTCCTCTCAGGTGTATTGGGTTCCCGCTGTAGATGAACCATGATGGGTTATCAGTCTCATCCTCAACCTTGGCTTAAGGACCACAACATGCTCAAACCCCTTAGTCAAAGGATCAACTATATTATCCTGAGTTCCTATGAACTCTATAGCAATAATCCAATCAGACACAAGACCCCTTATAGACTTAAGTCTAACTTGGATGTGTCTCTTTGTTTTAGCATTATACTTCACACTTCTGATCTTGTCGATAGTTGTACGGCTATCACAATGAACAGAAATGGCAGGAAGCGGTTTGCTTACTACTGGTAACATTGACATCAGTCCATGTAACCATTCAGCCTCCGTCCCCGTGGCATCCAATGCACACAACTCAGCCTCAAACGTAGACCGAGTAATTAAAGTCTGTCTAGAAGACTTCCAGGACACTGCTGCACCCTCAAGGGTAAACAGATATCCAGTCACTCCATTGGAACCGGATTTCTTAGCTATCCATCTTGCATCACTGTACCCCTCGAGTACCCCCGGAAATCTTCGGTAATGCAAACCAAGGGAAATAGTTCCCTTAAGATATCTAAGAACTCTATCCAGTGCCTCTCAATGAGTCTTATTCAGACAACTTGTATATCTAGCTAACTTAGACACGGAGTAAGAAATATCTGGTCTAGTCACATTAGCAAGATATTGCAAATTATCAATAATCTGAGAATACCTTAACTAAGACACAGGAACACCAGAATCATTCTTGATAAGGCCAACTTTAGGATCGAATGGAGTACTAGCGATTCTACAATTTGAATAACCATACTTCTCAAGTATAGATTTCTATATATAATGAGACTGTGACAAGGTTATTCCATCAGTTGACCAAGTAAACTTGATCCCAAGAATTACACTAGCTTCACCCATATCCTTCATCTTAAAGTGTCTTTTCAAGAAACTCTTTGTCTCGTTAATAATCTCAATATTGGTTCCAAACAACAAAATACCATCCACATATAAGCACACAATCACACATTCATTTCCTATAACCTTATAGTAGACGCACTTGTCACTTTCATTAACCAAAAACTCAAAGCCTAAAATAGTTTCATCAAACTTCTTATGCCATTCCATAGGAGCTTGTTTTAGGCCATAAATGGATTTGACTAACTTGCATACTATCCTCTTGTTACCAGGATCAACAAATCCCTCAGGTTGATCCATATAAATCTCTTCTTCAAGGTCACCATGAAGAAAAGCTGTCTTTACATCCATCTGATGGATAATAAGACCATGTACGGAAGCCAATGCAATAAGCAATCTAATTGTTATCATTCTAGCAACAGGAGAGTATGCATCAAAATAGTCAATTCCTTCTCTTTGCCTAAAGCCCTTAGCAACTAGCCTAGCCTTATACTTATCTATTGAGCCATCTGGGTTTAACTTCCTCTTGAAAATCCATTTACATCCTATAGTAGAACACCCAGGAGGGAGATCGACTAACTCTCATGTTCCGTTATAAACAATTGAGTCCATCTCACTTTTCACAGCGCATTTCCAGTGCCTCGACTCCAAGGAATCCATGGCCTGACGGAAAGTTAAAGGTTCGTCCTCGACATTGTAAGTGACATAATCACTTACAAAGTCCTTGACTACCCTTGCACGCTTACTCCTTCTAGGTTCCTCTACTTCGTTAGGAGTAGAGCTACTATCAGAATCCGCCCCCACATTCGATATCTTTTCCACATGATCGGGAATGGAACTCGATGTGCTAGTGGGGTCATCATCAAAAGTACCTTGAGGTATACCAGTCTTCATAGGGAACACATCCTCAAAGAATGTTGCATCACGAAACTCAACTATCGTATTCGTCACAATACCATCTATGTCAGATTTTAAGACTAAAAATCTCATAGCAATTGTGGTTTCAAGATATCCCAGAAAGTCACAATCAACAGTTTTCGGTCCTCTCTTGTGTTCAGGGACAAGCACCTTGGCACGGCACCCCCACACACGAAGATAATTCAAACTAGTTTTACGCTTTCTCCATAATTCATAAGGAGTCTTTTCCATGTGTTTCATAGGGACTCTGTTCAGAATATGGCAAGCCGTATTCAGAGCCTCTCCCCACATGTACTTAGGCAACCCCGAATTAATCACCATATTGTTAATCATATCTTTAAAAGTTATGTTCTTTCGTTAACCATCTTGTTAAATTGCAATATAACAAATTAAACTCTTCAAGATTGTTGGGAAAAATAATAGTACGACGACTAAATTTACACAACGAGGCAGTTATATAACAAATAACAAGAACAAGGCAAATCACCAATAACGAAAACAAATCACGAAGGTCGAAAACATAAAACAATTAAAAAATGTTAAATAAAACAAGACGAGAAAGAAAGCTTATCGTAATGAAGCTTTCACAGCTGAGTCACCAATCCCTCAAGAGGAAGATGTTGTTCTTGAAGTGTTTATTGCCCTTACTTACTGTGTCCAGAGCCCGCAATAACCCTCCCAGGATAAAACAGCAATAGAACACCGGGCTCACAACAGCGCGATGATCAACGACAATCAGACCTCAGTCACCCAAAACCTATGTATGTATGTTTTTCAGAGAGAGAGAGACGGAGGAGAAGATAGAGTAGGCTGCTATGGTTACTCCCTAATCAAAAATCAACAATTTTATTATATTATAATCCTAAAATTGTAACTGATCTGTTTTTAATTAAAATAAATCTTTTAAACATATTTGAATATGAATATTATTTAAAATTGTAACAATTAGACATGCCCAATTTACCAAACCCAAACCCATAAATTCTAGGCCTACTAACAAATTCTAACACATAATATTTATATTAAAATATTATATTAAGTCACAATTTATTTAATTAAAATAATAGTAAAATCCCTCGCTCAGGTCGCTTCGCGTACGCGAGATGCCTAGACATTCGCCCTTCGACCCGGCCCGAGTCGAGTCGTGGCGGCGGCGGCGCTCGGGTGTGTGTGCGCGCGAGGCCCACACTACACCATGCATACCCACATGCCTTAGTAGTTGTGCACTACCTTTGCATGTTATACAATATAAGGCCACCAACACTCTTTTACCATCTCAATGTGGTACTCAAGTTTTTTACAACTTCATCAACCACAAACCCATTTCAAGCTAGCCATTTCAACTCCATTTATTTATGGATTCCACTAAGAAAATGTCTTAGATCCAAACATGAAAGTTTGAGTCCTCTTAGTAAGGAACAACTTCCAAACTATTAGTTTTCGGAAATTACATCAAGATCATAATATAATTATGCCTCAAAGTTCCATTTTCTAACAGAGAGGTACTTACCATTTCAAAATAGAGGTAACCAGAGAAAAGTTGTTGGCCTGATTTGTCTCCAGTTCTACAAAGCACACACATCTGGTCAAGTTCAACCAGCATTTCAAACCTAGCCATATGATTAGAATCCGGTCCTGAGATTTAGAAAGTCCCAAAGTGTTTTTTTGGTGATGGTAATAAATTGAAAGAATGACAAAAAATAAGACATCGATGGTGTTTATATCTATCCAATATGAAAGATATCTTTTTTTAAGTGGTTTTTTAGAATAAAAATTAAAAATGTTCCCCTAAAATTTATTGTATGCCTATATTTTTTTAATCTTTTTTGGTTGTTTTTTTTAAAGAGAACATTCATATTAAAACCAAAATTTTTTACAGAGGGAATGGCTAGTCAGCTACTTGAGCATGACTAACAACAAGAGGAAGATCCTCACCACAAATAGTACTTGTTTTGTTTATCAAAGCAAGTTTGGCTAGATAATGAGCAACGCCATTACAATTTCTGGGTTTGAACTCTATATTGTTATTATCACATTTAGACAATAAACTACATATACTAGTAAGAGAGTTATCTAGCTCGGAACACCCATTCGAATAATTTTTGATAAAAGTAACAACATTGTAATAATCTGTTTTCATAATAATATTTCTCCATCCTTTGTTGATAGCAAGCTTTAAACCTTCCTCAATAACTCGTAATTCGAAAGACATAATAAGTGCATGAGGTCGAAAATTTGATGAAGAGTCTAAAATTTTACCATTGTGGTCACGTGCTACTATACCAATTCCCCGGATTTTGATCTTTTCGAAAAACTAGCATCGAAATTTATTTTGACAACATCAGGCTCCAGTGGAGGCTTCCAGATAGCAGTAGTAGTATCAACCGTTTTTCTAGACATTTTTGTTTTCTCTTTAAACTCACTCAAAAAAGACTCACGCCACTCCACCAAACTTGTGCCCATTGGTAACATAACCCCATAAAACCAATTGTTTCTGATATACCACATCTGCCATGATAAAATCAAAAAAAAAAATCAAATTCAGCATCACAAAGAACATTTGATAAATTAAACAAAAAATCACTAGATTTTAGAGTTAAATAATTTTTAATCTTATTCCACAGGCCACAAATTTTCCAAGTGTGGCCCTAAAAATTTAACTTTTTGGATATACCATTTACATAAATAACTTGGTCTCAGGACCGACTATATCATGATTAGTGAATAATTTGTTAGGCCGACCCGACATAGTCCACTTAGGAATATCAAAATTCAAACCTACTCCACAAAAAATGAGTCCAATGAACACTTGTGTGATTATAAATATTTAGCTTTATTGCGCTTAACGTGATTTGTTAAAATGAAATTTAAATGATAATACTTCAAAATCATTATCTTTTATAACTTCCTAATATTTACTAATATAATAAATTTTAATTGATGTGATTGGTAGAGAATTTTGAAAATAACTTCACAAAAGTCTATGTGAATGTGTCAAGATTTTAAATTATTCAAACAACTTTTTTTTTAATTTTTTAACTGTTTTTCTTCTACACTCCCCTCAACTTCCTTTTTCCCTTCATTTTTCTATATTTCATGAACAATATCTCAATAAACAATATGTTATTAAAACAATATGAATGTCCATCGAGACATGTTTTAAGAAATTGACGCGTATGTTGATAAAAAAGAAGGCGTAATTTTGATTGACGAGTAATCGAGATATAAAAATATATGGGAGTTTTGAAGTTTATCAAACAGTTATATTGGCGATTCTTCTCATAAACAATCATTGATTTTGTATTTTTGGTATTGGGTTTATAAAATTGGTTTTCTATGTTATAAAGATCAAAAGTCAAAGTATAGTATAAGCGATTACATTTTGGGTTCAAGAATTTTAACGAATATTTTGTCAAATGTTTAGATATTGGGACTGTGTGAATACCAGTAAATCTTATATAAAGAATACCAAGACACCATGGGCTCATGTATTGAAGTAACAATTTCACAAATTATGTGATCAAATTTTTTTTGTCAGAATATATGATCAAATTTATAATTGTTAAAACTAGTGCTTAATTTTTATAATACAAATATGTGCATATTTTGATGTAACGTTACTTATTATATTGTGTGTATTGCATTCCATGCATGTAAATATCTATAATAAATTATTTTATTATTTTTGCACTGGATCTTCGGGGAACGCCCTCCCTATTTTAAGATTAGGGGTATAGTCTAGGTCAAGGTTGTAAAAATCGAAAATCAATTAAACTAGATTTTATTTCGAAAAAACGAGTACTCGGAAATCGGAGAGTACTCGAATTACTAATCAGATATATTTATTATATTAATTTTATCTCCTATGTAAAATTCATTTTATTCGAGTTTTTGTTTATGTGAATTAAAAATTCTAATTTTTTGCTAGATAATATATAGATATACATTGTACTAATAAAAAATAAGATTATTTATTTAATAATAGATTAGAAACACGAATTTACGTATAGATTACTTGTTTGATAATTGTTGACAAAATAATCAAATATAAGCTTTAATAAAATTTCACGTATCATTCTAATTAATGTCAATACCTTTTAAAAAAGCAAATATATATATGTATATATAATTTCACGTTTGGTCTTTTTTGGGATTGTTTATAAAAAAGTCAAACTCGAGTTTGACCACCAGTACGGGGAGTCAAAATAAAGTTTTGACCGATTTTGTTTTTATAAAATCGATTTTAACCCAATTACTCGAAAACCGGATCGAAAGATGGGTAAAAAATGAATAATCGACTGATTCAGTGATTTTTAAAATAGGTACATCTTCACGACCCATCGTAAGTGGACACGATGTGTGTGTTTTTGGTTGGTTATGTTTAGTTTGGCTTTAAGTCGTGAAAAAAAAAAGATGATCGCAAAATATACCATATTTTTTAAAATTGGTGACCTAAATACTAAATTTGAGATATGCAGTAAAACATATTAATGAGATACACTTTCTCAATCTTTGAATGCACTATTTTAAATTGGGTATCTAACCTAATTTTTAAATTTTTAAATGCCGAAATACGTTTTATGAGACTATGTATATGAGAAACGCTTTTTCAGACCGGATACATGCACGAATACCCCTTTTCAAATTAGGTATTTCATCTATTTTTTTATTTTTTTAAAAAAAAATTTACCCAAAAAATAAAAAATATTGATCCAGTTTTTTTTTTACTTTTTGTTATCGCGAATATTTTCTATCAAATTGTAATATTTTCAAAATTTTGAAATAATTGAAAAAATAGATGGTAAAAAGATGCATGCATGTAACCGAAATAGAGCAGCACAAATCGATCGTGTCAGCATATTTCTTAGTAAATCAAAATCTATGTAATGTACAATAAAAACATTAAGACGAGCCAACTCTCACAGGAAAGGGTTGAGCCAACTGCATCTACAATAAAAATCAAAGTAAATTCAGCACTCTCTCTCTCTCTAGTCTGGCAGAATCTCTGCTGCATTCTATGCATTAATTTTACTCTCACAACATTAAACAACTATCTCATACTTCTCCATTCACACTTATTTTTTATTTCCCACCATTTTTCTTATCCAAAACTTTAGCTTCTGTTGTTTCAGAATCCTGGTTCTACCTGGTGCTGAGCAAAACCGAATCGAAACCGAAAAACTGAACCGAAGGTTCGATTCGGTCCTAAATTTTTCAGAAATTCGGTCTATTCGGTCTGGACCGAATAGACCGAGACCGAATAGACCGAAATAAAATTCGGTTCGCTTCTTTTCACAAATATTTCGGTCCGGACCGCATAGATCCAATAGACCAAATCATAAATACTATAATTTTGTATTATATATATTTTACATATATCTTAAAAATTATAATCAAAATTTTTAAATTTTAATTACATTTATGGAGTATTAGAACTCTACATATCACGTTATTTTAATTATATTTTAAATTTCATAATTTGTGATTTAATTTTTAATACAATTTTATTTTTGAAAAACATTTCGGTCTATTCGGTCCAAAATCAGATCAAACTGAATTATTTCGGTTCGGTTCGGTTCGGTCCGGTCCATAATATAACTTCGGTCCGATTCGGTCTAAGAAAAAATTATTATTCAGTTTTCGGTCTATTCGGTCCGGACCGAACCGACTCCGCCCGGACCGAACCGACTCAGCCCTAGTTCTACCACTGCGGGCACACACACTGATCTTTTTATGTTTCTTTGATAGAATGGGATGTCACAAAGAGAATAAAAGAGATGTCACGAAGACTGTAATTCATCATAGTTTTTTTCATTTGAGAAATCGAATTTACTAATGAGTATAAAATCGTAAAAAAAAACTCGAGATCGGCTCGTTTAAGTGAATTCGGCTCGACTCGTTGAAAATGAGCCGATCGCAAACATAAAATAAGTTCGGATAATTAAACGAGCGGATTCGAATTTTTTTGTGTATTCGTCTTGGACTCGGCGCGTTTAGGTTGGACTCGGTAACTCAACTCGGCTCACTTTGATTGAATGAGATTCTAGATATCAAAACGGATAAATTTTTTATATATAACAAATAAAAAATATTTACTAATTACTTGTATAAAGATTTTAATTTTTTTAATTAAAATGTAATACTTATTTTAAAGAAATATATAATTAATTTAATTAAAATTTAATTCATATTTTAGTAATAAATTATATAATTAATTTAACTAATATAATACATATCACTAGAGTTTGATTACTTTAACAAATAATTTCTAATTAAAGTTAACCCTAAATTTCATCTCACACTTTTATTAGAGGAGTCTATGATAAAATCGACCCAAATTATGATTTCAAATATATTAAAATATTGAGTTGTTAAAATAAATTATAACATTATAATATTTTTAAGAAAAAAATAAAATAATTTTTAATAATTATATTTCTCGACCTGAAAGGAGCTTGCTTTCTTTATTTTATTTTATTTGTCTTTTCTTCTAATCTGAACCAACTCAACTTAAATATCAAAAATTACTAAATCTTTGACAATCGAAATCAACAATTTAAAAGTAATGTTCGATTTCTAAAGTTATGAATGTCTCGATAATTTAAAATGAAATTGATTTTGTTCTTAAAACTCGATTTGTGAAATAAATTGATAAAATTATATGGATTAAAAAATAAGTGTAGAGTGTGAGTATGTATATATAATTGTAAGATGAAACTAGTATTTGATCTCCATATAACTTATAAAATTATAAATTATAACTTAAGCTAGGTCGATTAAAAATTATATAAGCGAACTATTAGTTGACAACTCGACTCGGCTCGAGTTCGGTTGTTCGTGAGAAAACTCATGTTCGGCCAAGCTTGCCTCGTTTATAAACGAGCCGATCATGAACATTTTTTTTTGACTCGATTTTTAAACTCGGCTCGGCTCATTTTAAAAAAAATTATGCTCGGGTCGGTCCGGATAGAACTCTCGGTTCTGTTCGCTTGGAGATCTAATAAAATTAGTTTAGTGATTCTCCACCTACAAACTTTTTTATAAAAAGTAAGAAATGTGGTTACTGTAAAATTGCTCAGAGTATAACGGTTTTTTTTATACCTGAACCTGAGCATATGTGTTTTTGCAAGTGAAAATAACTTGTTTTTAAGCCAAAGCATATACAAGACTTTATTTTTAAGCAACGACTTTATTAGGCTAACGAGACATAAATAGCTTGTGTTGTGTACTACTTGGTTTTGATCACAATATCTTAACATGCAATATTGCTTTTCTGGTGATAAATTGGAATAAAAATATAAATGCCATTGCTTGTGTCCGAGGTTTTCCGTACGTATTCTTACTTGTCACTAAATTATTATGTAAATACAGTTTGTTATTCTTCAATAGAGTTTGTTACTTTTCCTCTCTATCATTTTACACATTTGTGAATATGCACTACATATTTGCATGGTGAACACTCGAGAACTGGCACGCCGGTTGCATCTTCACCGCATGTGCTGCATCTTCGCTTCTTTTTGTTTAGAACCAATGTGAGGCCGTGCGGGTGAGGATGCCAGTCACAACAAATGTTAGTAGCACCAAGCTTCATGTTTGAGAAGAAATGATATGGATCAATACAGTCCATATGAAATGATAGATCACAAGTATTGCAGTGATAAAACCAAGTGGTTGGGTCAATATTTTTGGAGCAAAGTTCACAATCGAAATCGTGAGGGTGATCAGCTACATTCTTGACAAACAGAATCAAGTACAGAGGATGCGGATCCCATCGATGTTTCATCATATGTGGTCTTAAGGCACACCATACATGTATGTAGAATCCACATTTTTCACACCCGTACATGATTTTTTCTTTATGTGATGCATATTCACGTAAACATGCTTTGCAAACGTCATCGTCCGGATACTTCAATTGGTTAAGAGGGTGCCGATGACCTTCATGTTTAATTATTCCCATTACCATAGATGTGGCATCTTTGGCATACTGTATAAGCTAGTTCATTGAACTCTCGTAATAGTAAATTTCAGCGACTTGGTTGCCTGCTAGATGATGCTCCATCTTTTCCGGAAACAGGGCGCTGAAATTCGTAGGCTCAACAGAAATTGTTAAAGTGCAACTGTTCACGAATGAGACAGTCTCTTTTGTCTTAGCAAATGAGACAGACTGTATGTAAATGAGACAGATACTATATATTCAGCAGAATGTAAATTGCAGAAATATAAACATGCAATGCTGAAAATATGTTAATGCAAGAACACCAAATCTTTTCACTTGGTTCGGCCCCTATACCTAGTCTATGGCCTACATCCAAGTCCCCATGTCAACTAGCATAGAGAATGTATTATATCAACTTTAAATAAAATACTTACAAACTTTCCTTGATTACAATCTTGGCCCTGAATGAAAGAACTCTTTCCCTAGCACACAACTACCTAGCACACAGCTACTTGGCCTTGATCTTGTAATCAATATTCCCACAACCCGGGACAAGTGATACAATACACCTTTCTTTCAAATACAAAGATAATAATGTGAAAGATTACAACTCGACTATAAACTCTTAATTAACTGGATAATCAATGAATGTAATTAAGAGGATGTTTTTCTCATAAAGATATAAGATGGAAAGTGCAAAGAGTTGTCTGTTTCTGAAAAACATCAAGTCGGTTTATATAGAAAACATGTAACGGATATAATGTATTTCAAACTCTTTTAAAGATAATAAAAGATAAGATTAGGTTTGAAATATTTTAATGTATAAAACAAGTAATCCGTTAGTTTTGTTTCTTGAAAGAGATAAACCTGAGAGAGATAAGGAATTTGAAATATGTTAGGTTTATCTAAGATAGAGTTTGTTTTGAAAAGATAAGTCAAAGGTTATCCAGTTAACTAAGTTAACATTTAAACAAAACTCTAATACTTATCTAACTAACTAACAATCTGATTTGCTGCAGACTTCTTCAATGCATCATCAGAAATCACGGATTAACAGGCGCATGATCTGTGGAGAAAAAAATTGCATGATTTGCATTCATAGAATATTTCATCAACCAAGGAGATTGGCTTAGCGCACCCATCGCAAATTAGCAATTCAGTATCTTCTAATTTCTGCGTTCTTGTTTTTGCATTCTTGTTTCCGAGTGCCAGCTGGTGTTTATGGTCCCAGTGGTTGATATAAGGGGAAGGTTCTGCAGTGGTGGCAGAATTATGCAGGAGAGCATCTGCTGCCTTAATGATACATTGCTGCATCATTTCACCTAGTGATGCTTTATCGTGTGCCGGAAAGTGCATCAAGTTGGACTCTTCACTATCTGCTTCATCGTCGTCACTTTCACTATATTTCAAAAGAAAGAACAAACCCCAGTCAGAATAGTTCCTAGTCAACAATGTTGGTAAACTAAACATATATGCATATATTAAGGTTTAATGACGCTTTAGATCTTAAGGTTTGCACCAATATATCCATTAGCTCCGGTGGTTCAAAACTGCTTATTTTTCATCCTAAAGTACCGAAACGTGTCTTTTAATCCTTGGACTAGGAAAAAAATGATGTAAATTGGCTAGTCCAAGAGTAAAAAGACACGTTTATTGGCTGTGTGCAAACAACACATTCTACATCCTTACCACCAACAGCATCAGCTTCATTTAGTGTCAGCTCGTGCTCGTGAAAAAAATGTTTCAATTCTGCCATCTATGAATGAAACGAAGACAAAGACACAATGCACACACACAGAGGGAGGGAGAGAGAGAGAGGGAGAGAGAGAGAGAGAGAGAGATGTAGTTTATGCACACTGCAGCCAGAAACAGAAAGATCGTTATTTATGTATTTACATAGAGTGAGTTACATAATACAATTAGGTAGTTAATCCAGCTTTTTAAGTTTCATACATTGCTGACAGGTGAAGCAAAATCCATTTAGAAAATTGCCTGATTCCAATAATTTAATGACAGGTAAGAATATGCATGTTAAATTGAAGAGGTAAGTGATGAGAATACATTTAAAAAATTGTCTGCATTCGAATAATTTAGTGACAAGTAAGAATATGTACCAGACACAAGCAATGACATCTATATTTTTTATTCCAATTTATCACCAGAAAAGCATTATTACATGTAAAGATATTTTGATCAAAACCAAGTAGTACACCATAAAAGCTATTTATGTCTCGTTAGCCTAATAAAGTCGTTGCTTAAAAATAAAGTCTTGTATATGCTTTGGCTTAAAAACAAGTTATTTTCACTTGCAAAAACACATATGCTCAGGTTCAGGTATAAAAAAAACCGTTATACTCTGAGCAATTTTACAGTAACCACATTTCTTACTTTTTATAAAAAAGTTTGTAGGTGGAGAATCACTAAACTAATTTTATTAGATCTCCAAGCGAACAGAACCGAGAGTTCTATCCGGACCGACCCGAGCATATTTTTTTTTAAAATGAGCCGAGCCGAGTTTAAAAATCGAGTCGAAAAAAAATGTTCATGATCGGCTCGTTTATAAACGAGGCAAGCTTGGCCGAACATGAGTTTTCTCACGAACAACCGAACTCGAGCCGAGTCGAGTTGTCAACTAATAGTTCGCTTATATAATTTTTAATCGACCTAGCTTAAGTTATAATTTATAATTTTATAAGTTATATGGAGATCAAATACTAGTTTCATCTTACAATTATATATACATACTCACACTCTACACTTATTTTTTAATCCATATAATTTTATCAATTTATTTCACAAATCGAGTTTTAAGAACAAAATCAATTTCATTTTAAATTATCGAGACATTCATAACTTTAGAAATCGAACATTACTTTTAAATTGTTGATTTCGATTGTCAAAGATTTAGTAATTTTTGATATTTAAGTTGAGTTGGTTCAGATTAGAAGAAAAGACAAATAAAATAAAATAAAGAAAGCAAGCTCCTTTCAGGTCGAGAAATATAATTATTAAAAATTATTTTATTTTTTTCTTAAAAATATTATAATGTTATAATTTATTTTAACAACTCAATATTTTAATATATTTGAAATCGTAATTTGGGTCGATTTTATCATAGACTCCTCTAATAAAAGTGTGAGATGAAATTTAGGGTTAACTTTAATTAGAAATTATTTGTTAAAGTAATCAAACTCTAGTGATATGTATTATATTAGTTAAATTAATTATATAATTTATTACTAAAATATGAATTAAATTTTAATTAAATTAATTATATATTTCTTTAAAATAAGTATTACATTTTAATTAAAAAAATTAAAATCTTTATACAAGTAATTAGTAAATATTTTTTATTTGTTATATATAAAAAATTTATCCGTTTTGATATCTAGAATCTCATTCAATCAAAGTGAGCCGAGTTGAGTTACCGAGTCCAACCTAAACGCGCCGAGTCCAAGACGAATATACAAAAAAATTCGGATCCGCTCGTTTAATTATCCGAACTTATTTTATGTTTGCGATCGGCTCATTTTCAACGAGTCGAGCCGAATTCACTTAAACGAGCCGATCTCGAGTTTTTTTTTACGATTTTATACTCATTAGTAAATTCGATTTCTCAAATGAAAAAAACTATGATGAATTACAGTCTTTGTGACATCTCTTTTATTGTCTTTGTGACATCCCATTCTATCAAAGAAACATAAAAAGATCAGTGTGTGTGCCCGCAGTGGTAGAACTAGGGCTGAGTCGGTTCGGTCCGGGCGGAGTCGGTTCGGTCCGGACCGAATAGACCGAAAACTGAATAATAATTTTTTCTTAGACCGAATCGGACCGAAGTTATATTATGGACCGGACCGAACCGAACCGAACCGAAATAATTCAGTAGCACCAAGCTCCAAAAATATTGACCCAACCACTTGGTTTTATCACTGCAATACTTGTGATCTATCATTTCATATCCACTGTATTGATCCATATTATCTGTTCTCAAACATGAAGCTTGGTGCTACTAACATTTGTTGTGACTGGCATCCTCACCCGCACGGCCTCACATTGGTTCTAAACAAAAAGAAGCGAAGATGCAGCACATGCGGTGAAGATGCAACCGGCGTGCCAGTTCTCGAGTGTTCACCATGCAAATATGTAGTGCATATTCACAAATGTGTAAAATGATAGAGAGGAAAAGTAACAAACTCTATTGAAGAATAACAAACTGTATTTACATAATGATATGAATATTAAGGATTAAGGGAAGTATAGACTTTTACTAAGCGTAGCATTAGTCTTTCTTGTTGTTGAATAACCTTCTATATATCAAAAGGGTGTATTATCTTCATCAAGAGAATTGAGAAGCACTGTAGTCGTTTTCATATTTTCATATTGATTTTGCTTCTAGCTCTCAGCTTTATTCACCAATGGCATGCTTCTGATAATTTGTAGAGTGATGTGTGTTCTTTCTGACATGATAAGTCAGGGGGAGTATTTCTTAATTATTCTGACATGGCTAATGTAGCTCTACTGTGTTTTTACAGATTGTCCAAGTTTTGATAGAGTCTTTGACTCTAAAGGAAACTCCAATTCCAACTAAAGTTGCTAGGCTCATGCTTGTCTCAGACATCCTTCCCTCTTTGCTTTTTTGCTTGAATGTTGCATTTTTCATGCAGACAGAAGTTGAGACACCTCGAAGTTGCTTTGATCGAGTATCGTGATTCTCTCGAAGACAGGGCAATAAAAGATATTGGGGACATTGAAGAAAGTTGCCTACCAATATCGGAAGCATCTGGAGACAGAACTTGGTGTAGTGCATTCCAACAAAAATGCTCCTACCAATAGTAAGTGGTAAATTGATATTTTGCTAGAGTGTAGATTTTATCTTTTTTATAACAGGAAATCCAAAACTAGCATATGTATGTTTTGATTGGTTATTTAGATATAATACTAACTGCAAAATTCTATTATCAATTGTTTGGGACTATTGAATTAGGATTTTAGATTTCCATATAGGAAAGCACTGGTGTTGTCTTTGGATCATTTGCATTGCATAACTGTTTTACGAGGAATGTTTAGTTGCATCATATTGTCTTGAGAAATAATGCATTTCTGTAGTTAAACTTGAAATATTACTATGTGTGTGTAGTAATGAGAATTTTTGTCAAATAGCTTTTTCAAACCTTTTAACCTGCAGAAAGGCGAACTTCGGATAGAAAAGAGAGAAGAGACGAGTCACATGAATCATCAAGAAAGCATAATCACAGTCCTAGTGAAAGCAAAAGCCCTCTGCGAAAATCATCAAGTGGAGACAAGGGGAGGGAAAATCAGGGAAACGGAGATACAAAAAGATAACAATATATTAACCTCATCTGATGCACTGCCAAGGAGGCCTCTTTTGCTAAACCCCGCTGTTTACAGCCCTTTCTCTCCTTTCATAGCTTCTTTTTTTCCTATAGCTTCACGCATACATGCTTTGCAAAAATTATCATCATCTGGATACTTTAATTGGTTAAGAGGGTGATGATGACCTTCATGTTTGATTGTTCCGGATAATGAAGCACACACGATTTCCAACCTGGCTGTTTCATTCCACAGGAAAATCCCATTACCAAGAAGGTTGCAACCTTGGCAATATATAAAAGCTAGTTTATCGACCTGTCGTGTTAGTAGTACTCTTTTATCCAGCTTGCCTGCTAGATGATGCTCCATCTTTTCTGGAAATAAGGCGCATGATCTGTGGAGAAAAAAATTGCATGAACTGCATTCATAGAATATTTCATCAACCAAGGAGATTGGCTTAGTACACCCATCGCAAATTAGCAATTCAGTATCTTCTAATTTCTGCGTTCTTGTTTTTGCATTCTTGTTTCCGAGTGCCAGCTGGTGATTATGGGTCCAATGGTTGATATAAGGGGAAGGTTCCGCAGAAGTGTCAGAATTATGCAGGAGAGCATCTGTTGCCTTAGTCATGATACACTGCTGCATCATTTTATATAGTGATGCTTCATCATGCACTGGGAAATGCATCAAATCGCTATCTGCTTCATCATCGTCACTTTTAACATGCCAAAAGAAAGAACAAAGGCCAGTCAGAATAATTCCGAGTAAAACAACAATTTGGGTTAACTAAACATTTTTTTAGTAAGTACTAATCGATATGAAAAAATTGTACATCTACCTCCACGTTTCATCTGATAAAGCACATTCTGCAATTTATAATTTTACTGCAGATATTGCAGTACGTGACATATCTATGATATTCTTGAGGAAGAGAGTAGTCCAATTTGAGAAAGTGTTTGTTGTGAAATTTACTTTGTTAGGTCTTGGGTGCATTGGCACAACTCTTATGTATATAAAATCGCCATTGTTAGAACCATACATAAATCCCTGACAATCAGCTTCACAAACATAACATTGCTTAAACTCTTATTTTTTATAGGGATACTCAAAGAGGCTTAGAGGGTGTTGCGGGAACATAGAGTGTGTAAATGTTGAGGGCAACTCAGAACAAGTTTTATGCATAAAGAAACCGACATAATTACTCGATGAACTACCACCAGTAGCGGAAGTGTTGCATGTATAAAATGCGTCTATGAGTTTGTTTATTGGCTGTCTGCAAACAACACATTCTACATCCTTACCAACAACAGCCTCAGCTTCATTTAGTGTCAGCTCGTGCTCGTGAAAAAAATGTTTCAATTCTCCCATCCGTGTAAGAAAATAACACAAAAACACACACACAACAGGGAATTAGGCCAACAAAGTGTTGGTGCAGTGGTTGATCTCGTGTCCCTCTTAGTGGAGGTCACAAGTTCGACCACTGGTGTGTGTGATTAATTATTATGTGGTTGAAATTTTCTTGCTGGCATTCGAATAATTAAGTGACAAGTAAGAATCTATACTTTCAAATAAGTCACAAGTAAGTGTTAGAATAATATAATATCATGTCAATGAACCATTAGAATAATATAAGATCCTGCAAAGGCCATTCACTAACCCCTTAAGATTTTAGAGCAACCGGTTCCTTGACATGGTATCTAATAATACAACGCATCTTCTACTTATGGCACATTTTTATTACTTTATGAAACATTTGTGATGCTCTATATACTTGCAGGGTGAACATTCGAGAACTAGCCCAGCTACATCTTCACCACATATCTTGCATCTTCGCTTCTTTCTGTTCAGAATCAAGGTGAGGCCATGCGGGTGAGGATGTGAGGCGCCATAAATGAGAGTAGCACCAAACTTCATATTGGAGTACCGATAATATGGATCAATGCAGAGAGTATGAAACGATAGATCACAGACATTGCAGTGATAAAACCAGGTGTTGGGGTAAATCTGTTTGGAGCAAAATTCACAATCGAATTCGTGAGGATGATCAGCTACATTCTTGACAGACAGAATCAAGTAGAGAGGATGCTCGTCCCATCTATGTTTCACCAGGTGTGGTAATAACAAACACCGTATATGTAAGTAGAATTCACATTTCTCACATCCATACACAATAGCTTCTTTTTTCTCTGTTTTATTTTCATACAAACATCCTTTGCAAAAATAATCATCAGGAGACTTTACTTGATTAAGAAGGTGGCGATGAGCACCGTGTTTGATTTTTGTGGGTAATGAAGCACACACGATGTCCAACCAGGTTGTTTCATTCCACATGACAATCCCATTACTAGGAAAGCTGCAACCATGGCATCTGAAAGTAGCGAATTCGTGGAACTTACTTCCGACCAACTTGCCTGCTAGATGATGCTCAATCATTTTCGGAAATTGGGCACATGACCTGTGGAGAAAAAAACTGCATGAATTGCATTCGTAGAATATATCATCAACCAGGGAGATTGGTTTAGTGCACCCATTGCAAATTTGCAATTCAGTATCTTCTAATTTGTTTCCGAGTTCTAGCTGGTGTTCGTGGCTCCAATGGTTGATATAAGGTGAAGGCTGCTCAATGGCAGAATTATGCAGGACAGCAGCCTGCATGATACATTGCTGCATCATTTTATGTAGTGATGCTCCATCATGCGCTGGAAACTGCATCAAATTGGACTCTCCGGTCTCCGCTATCTGCTTCATCATCGTGACTTAAGCTATTCCAAAAGAAAGAACAAAACCCTGTCAGAATAACTCCGAGGAAAACAACAATGTTGGAAAACTAAATATTTATTTGATAGATAATCAAAATCATGATATCAGATATAGTAAGAGAAACGGTAAATCAACCTCAACATCTCAGGTAATGAAGCACATTTCAAGTGAGCAAAAAATCTGCAATTTGCACAGTAATAAACCCAGTAGATGGGATTTATAATTTTATCGCAGATGTTGCATAACAATAAAAATTCATGATATTCTTTGGGAAGAGAGTAGGCCAAGATGAGAGTGTGTTGGTTGTGATTTTTACATTGGTAGGTGATGGGTGCATCGGCACAACTCTTGTGTATCCAGAAACAACATTTGTTACAGATATAGGACAAATCTGTAGCTGTCGTGTTACAAGCATCACAAAGGAACAAAGCTGGCCTTTGGACTAAGGTTAATGGGTGATTGTGACCTGGATGATCATGGGTACGTCCCTCTAGAGATCTAAGTTCAGATTTTACGCATTTCAGACAAACACATTCGCTGTTGTCAACATACATAAAGCCCTGAGAAACACCTACACAAGCATAACACCTATAGTAATAAAGTTTTCTATATGGACGCGAAAGGAGGCTTAGAGGCTGTTGGGGGAACATAGGGTGTGTAAATGTGAAGGGCAACTCAGAACAAGTTTTATGCAAAAAGAAACCAACACAATCCCTCGATGGACCACCATCGATAAGGGAGATGTTGCAGCTATAAAATGCGTCTATGAGCTTGTTTATTGGCTGTCTACACATAACACATTCTACATCCTTGCAAACAACAGGCTCGGCTTCATTTAGTATTAGCTTATGCTCATGAAGAAAATGTTTCAATTCTCCCATCTATATATGAAAATGAATGCACCGAAGGAGGGAGGGAGAGAGAGGGAGAGAGAGAGATGTGAAGTTTATGCACACTGCACGCTGAAAGATCAGAGAGAGAGAGGGAGATGTGAAGTTTATGCACACTGATAGATCAGATTTCATCTATTTATATGAGCTACATCATACAATTAGGTAGTTAACCCAATTTGTTAAGTTTCATACATTGCTGACAGGTGAAGTAAAATACATTTAGAAAATTGTCTGATTCCAATAATTTAGTGACAACTAAGAATATGTACGCTACTAGAAAAAAGACCTTAGACATCGGTTAAAAACCGATGTCTATATAAAAAATGTATGATATCTTCGCGACTGATGTTAAATGTATTTTCTCATAGACATCGGTTATGTAATATTACACATCGTTTCTGGAAAATTTCTGATGTCTAATTCATATTGATGTTATATAATTGTGTAATGTCAAGTTCAGAAATATAATATTAGGACGATTAGGCCTATTTAAAACTATAACACACAACAATATTTATAAAATAACATCGATTACAAATAAAAAACCGATGTCTATAACCTATTAGACATCGGTTGTATTCAAAGAACCGATGTTAATTTGAACAATAGACATCGATTGTTTTCTAAATAACCGATGTCAATTTGAACAATATACATCGACTGGGGTTTGTTCTTTCTTTTGAAATATAGTGAAAGTGACGGCGATGAAGCAGATAGTGAAGAGTCCAACTTGATGCACTTTCCGGCACGCGATAAAGCATCACTAGGTGAAATGATGCAGCAATGTATCAGTAAGGCAGCAGATGCTCTCCTGCATAATTCTGCCACCACTGCAGAACCTTCCCCTTATATCAACCACTGGGGCCACAAACACCAGCTGGCACTCGGAAACAAGAACGCAAAAACAAGAACGCAGAAATTAGAAGATACTGAATTGCTAATTTGTGATGGGTGCGCTAAGCCAATCTCCTTGGTTGATGAAATATTCTATGAATGTGTTAGGAAACATAATAAATAGAATAAATATTAAATCAGTTACGAATCTGAATAATTAGTGTGTGCATCAGTTATGGATTTCAAATGGAGGATTTGGTGGGAATAATAATATTTTAGCTTTAATCTAGGGATTGTGAGTTGAGATTGGGGTTATAAATAGGGAAGCCATTTATATGTTTGAGTTATGAAGAAATAAGATTGACTTAAGTGTGTTTATGGAGAGTGGGTGGTCTCTCGAATACCACCCGATTGTGTGTGCGTGTGTTTATCAATAAAGGAATCTGTTTCTTTATATATATATATATACAAATATAAGGACTGGACGGGTCCTAACAGTGGTATCAGAGCACCTCTGTTCTTGGGGCAACGACAAGTGCAAAACAAGTTGAAAATCGAATCGACGACTTCCAGGGAATTTTTTTTGTAAAGATGCAAGCAAAATTTTTGAAGTTGGATATTGAAAAGTTTCAAAATGACATTTCTTTCCTCAAAGAAGGTATGGTTGCCATACTTACAAAAATGGACAACTATAGTCGCAAGACTACTGGACCATCTCCGCCTGCTCGTGAAGATTCGCAAGACTTGGAACAGGCCAAGAAGTCGGTCCACGAAATTGAGGAGAATCTGAATGGAATACAAGCGAATGACAGAGAGCTTAAATCAGATTTTCAAAAAATTGATTTTGGAAAATTTCAAGAAGATGAAAAGGCTCGTCAGCAACCACCAATATTGGAGGTTTTGGGGCAGACTCCATTAAATTCTGATAGTTGCAACAACAAACAAGAGACTTGTTTGTTTGATGTCTCATCGCCTCCAAACTCATCCATGGACTCTTTATCACAAAGACTTGATATATTCGAAGGCTTAAAACTTGAAGGTGGGTCGTTGAAGGCTGAAAGTTATTTTGACAGTTATTTTGAATTAGTAAACCTCTCAACGCCAACTAAGAAGGTATGGTCGGTTATAGTATACTTGAGAAATGATCTTTTGTTCTTGGACTATTGCGGGGAATGTCAGCGGCCTTCTTGTAACTGGGAGGAATTTAGAAAATTATTGGCGGAGAGGCAGGGGTTCTGGATTAGAAAGAAAAGGAAAAAGAAAGAATGAAACAATTTTCTCATTTGAACCTTGAGGACAAGGTTCAAGTTTGGGCGGCGGGTAATGTTAGGAAACATAATAAATAGAATAAATATTAAATCAGTTACGAATCTGAATAATTAGTGTGTGCATCAGTTATGGATTTCAAATGGAGGATTTGGTGGGAATAATAATATTTTAGCTTTAATCTAGGGATTGTGAGTTGAGATTGGGGTTATAAATAGGGAAGCCATTTATATGTTTGAGTTATGAAGAAATAAGATTGACTTAAGTGTGTTTATGGAGAGTGGGTGGTCTCTCGAATACCACCCGATTGTGTGTGCGTGTGTTTATCAATAAAGGAATCTGTTTCTTTATATATATATATATACAAATATAAGGACTGGACGGGTCCTAACAGAATGCAAATCATGCAATTTTTTTCTCCACAGATCATGCGCCCTGTTTCCGGAAAAGATGGAGCATCATCTAGCAGGCAACCAAGCCGATGGAATTTCCTTTGTACGAGAGTTCGATGAACTAGGTTTTAGAGTATGCCAAAGTTGCCGCATCCTTGGTAATGGGATTTTCTTGTTGATCAATAAAACAACTAAATTTGACATCGGGTGTGCTTCATTACCGAGAATAATTATACATGAAGGTCATCGACACCCTCTTAACCAATTGAAGTATCCAGACGATGACTTTTGCAAAGCATACTTTTACATGTATGGTGTGCCTTAAGACCACATATGATGAAACATCGATGGGATCCGCATCCTCTCTACTTGATTCTGTTTGTCAAGACTGTAGCTGATCATCCTCACGATTTCGATTGTGAACTTTGCTCCGAAAATATTAACCCAACCACTTGGTTTTATCACTGCAATACTTGTGATCTATCATTTCATATCCACTGTATTGATCCATATTATCTGTTCTCAAACATGAAGCTTGGTGCTACTAACATTTGTTGTGACTGGCATCCTCACCCGCACGGCCTCACATTGGTTCTAAACAAAAAGAAGCGAAGATGCAGCACATGCGGTGAAGATGCAACCGGCGTGCCAGTTCTCGAGTGTTCACCATGCAAATATGTAGTGCATTTTCACAAATGTGTAAAATGATAGAGAGGAAAAGTAACAAACTCTATTGAAGAATAACAAACTGTATTTACATAATGATATGAATATTAAGGATTAAGGGAAGTATAGACTTTTACTAAGCGTAGCATTAGTCTTTCTTGTTGTTGAATAACCTTCTATATATCAAAAGGGTGTATTATCTTCATCAAGAGAATTGAGAAGCAATGTAGTCGTTTTCATATTTTCATATTGATTTTGCTTCTAGCTCTCAGCTTTATTCACCAATGGCATGCTTCTGATAATTTGTAGAGTGGTGTGTGTTCTTTCTGACATGATAAGTCAGGGGGAGTATTTTTTACAGATTGTCGAAGTTTTGACAGAGTCTTTGACTCTAAAGGAAACTTCAATTCCAACTAAAGTTGCTGGGCTCCAGTTAAAAATTGAAGTTTTGACATTGGCTTTGACACATTTTTTATGAATGATATTACATCCAAATGAAAGATTCTGAGTTCTAGTATTTTAGATAATATTTTTAAATTTTTTAAATTTTATTTACTAGTTATTTTCATTTAAATCAAATAATAAAATCAAAAAATTAAAAATAAATAGTTGATAAAATTTTAAAAATCTAACAATATTTTCTAAAATAGTAGAACTCGTAACCTTTCATTTGGATGTAAAATCATTCACAAAAAATGTGGGAAACTTAATATATAATATTTTTAAGAATTTCGACTAACGATAGAGTGATATTTTTTATATAAATTTTTAAATGAGTGACTGATTTGAGTCAGTTTTGTAACCAGTGACTCACTTGATACATTTGAACGCAGTAAGTGACCTACTTGATATTTAACCCTTAAAATTTTATATGTTTTGATTGCTTGCAATACTATTAATTTGTTTTAATAATGTTTCTGCTGGCACACTGCAGGAAAGAGTTCTCAAGGTATCCGGAGACAGAACTTGGTGTATACTACAAAAATATGGTCATTTGTGACACTACAAAAATATGGTCATTTGTGACAGAAAATTTGCGAAGGAAAAAAATGTGCGCCCAATTTACGACGAAACAAAGTAAAACGTCGTAATTATTTATGATGAAACTCAAAACCGTCGCAAGTTTAGTATTTTATTAATAAAATTCTACACGACACGATTAAACAAAAATAAAAATCATTTAAAGTTGCGACGATTTGATTATTTCATCGTAAGTTAAATATTTTTATTAAAATTTTAACTTAAAATTAAATAAAAAAATATTTTATCTAAATTTGCGACGAAATATTTGTGACGGAAAAGATCGGATCGTCCAATTTACGACGGAAATAAAATGCGTCGTAAGTTATCAAAGAGGGACATTCAAAATTTTCCCCAAAATTTTGGCGGAAAAATGAAAATCATTTAAAATTGCGACAATTTGATTATTTCGTCATAAGTTGAAATTTTAACTGAAAATTAAATAATTTTTTTTTTATCTAAATTTACGACGAAATATTATGATTGCATGCGTGGTAAAGTACGATAAAAAATGAAATTACAGCTCTATCCACTTTGTGTTGAGTTTGTGATTGCGTTAGACTTTGACATGTTTAGAATTTAAATTGGAAGCCGGAAATGGGTGAAAACTGGAAAATCAGAATTTGGCTACTCTGTAATAACAAATTTACGACGGTTGTTCATCACATATTTCGTCGTAAGTTGGCTCCAACTTCCAAAATACGACATTATTATCCGTCGTCAGTTACTAATTTACGACGTATAGTTGCGTCGTTAGTTTATGTTTTATTTTATCAAAGGTGGGTTCAACTTCCCTAACTTGCGACGTATTTTTAACTTTGTGACGAAATGAATATTTATGACGAAATGGTTACTTATGACGAAATATGTACTTGTGACTAAATTGGAACTTGCAACAAAATTGATGCTTATGACGAAATGGTTACTTGTGACGAAAATCTGAACTTAAGACTTGAGCAAAAACGTCGAATATTTTCCGTCGCAATTGACCCAATTGCGACGAATTGCAGTGTAAAAATTCCGTCGCAAATGGGCAAATTTCTTGTAGTAAGTGATAAATTGATATAGAACTAGACATAAGAATGCAAATATAAAGTGCCTCCTTGCGTGTCGTACAAAAAACCTATGTTTCACATGTAAACTTTGTGAAGCTGATTTTCAGGGCTTTATGTATGCTCCTGACAATGAGAGTTTGTGTGTATGTCTGAAATGCGTGATATCTGAACTTAGATCTCAAGAGGAACGTACCCGTTGTCATCCAGGTCACAATCACATGTTAAACGTTGTCCAAAGCCCAGCTTTGTTCCTTTGTCATGCTTGTAACACTACAGCTACAGACTTGTCGTATATTTGTACCACATGTTGTTTCTGGATACACAAGAGTTGTGCCAATGCTCCCATCACTTACCAAAGTAAATTCCACAAAGAACACGCCCTCGTCTTGGACTACTCTCTTCCCCAAGTATATCGTGAATATCGCTGCTTCTGCGGCATATGCGGTAAACTTATAAATTATACCTACTGGGTTTATCATTGTGCAAATTGCAGATTTTTTGCTCACGTGAAATGTGCTTCATCAACTGAGACGTTGAGGTTGATGTTGGGTTTATTATTTCTTATATCTTTGATATTGATTACTTATTAAATATGTATAGTTTACCAATATTGTTGGTTTACTAGGAATTATTCTGACTGAGTTTTCTTATCAACTGAGACGATGATGAAGTAGATAGCGGAGAGTCCAATTTGATGCACTTTCCAGCGCATGATGAAGCATCACTACATAAAATGATGCAGCAATGTATCATGAAGGCCGCTCTCCTGCATAAATCTGCCATTGGAGAGCCTTCACCTTATATCAACCATTGGGGCCATGAACACCAGCTGGCACTTGGAAACAACAATGCAAAAACAAGAACGCAGAAATTAGATAATATGCTAATATGCTAATCTCCTTGGTTGATGAAATTATAAATATGCAAGGGCAGATAATTACAGCATTCATGATGATTAGTTTATGTAGTGTCTAAAATTGCAATTGCCAACCTCAGGTGCTTTCGAGAGTTCTCTACTGTCCAATTCTGACTAATTCTTGGAACAATATTAAACGAAATGTCAACTTCAATAGGCAAGGGTTGAGCCAACTGCATACTATATGAAATGCCATGTACTTAGAAAGTAAGATTGAGGGTTTTGCAGTCTCGGCTAGCCTAAAGAAAAACGGAATCACTTCTTTGATACTCGAAAGCAAGGAATGTTTAGCTTCGTTGTGGCAAAAAAAGAAAAAAACATATGACTGCCTTAGCTTACTTTAATTCTCCAAAGTAAGGGAATGTGCATGGTTCTAGTAAAATTGCTGGAGCATAAGGACTTTATCATCATTCCACAAGGCGGAAGCCTGTGTACTTTTGCAAGTAATAATTAACTTCTTGTAAGATAAACGACGCACAAGACTTCATTTTCAAGAAACCATTTCTTTTAGGCAAAAGAGACCTGAATAGCCTGTACTCTTGATTTTGTATGCTCGGTGATGAACTGGAATAAAAATGTTAAGGTTGTTGCTTGTATGTATTGCATACAAATATATTATCTGTTTATATGAAACTGGTAAGTAGAACTGCTCAGTAAGTGTCAAAAGACTTAAACATATCAGTGTTAAACATATATTCTTTGTAATCTTATCAGTGTGCTCTTCAATTTGACACTTAAACATATTCTAACTTGTCACAAAATTATTCCAATGCAAACATTTTGTTTTGCTTCACCTGTCAGCAATGCATCAAACTTTTAAATTGCAGTGTGGTTGTGTAAAATCATTCATACTTCTTCTTTTGTTAACATACATTTTTCTCTGGTGTGTGTGTCTGTGTGTTCTTTTCATACATAGATGGGAGAATTGAAACATTTTTTTCATGAGCATAAGCTGATACTAAATGAAGCTGAGTTTGTTGTCAGTAAGGATGTTGATTGTGCTATGTGCAGACAGCCAATAAACAAACTCATAGACGCATTTTATACGTGCAACACTACCTCTACTGATGGTAGTTCATCAAGTAATTGTGCAGGTTTCTTTTTACATAAAACTTGTTCTGAGTTGCCCTCAACATTTACACACCCTATGATCCCCCAACACCCTCTAAGCCTCATTGCGCGTCCATATAGAAAACAACTGCTTTACCCTTGTGATGCTTGTGGAGGTTTATCTCAGGGCTTTATGTATGTTTCTGAAAACCGATTTTTTTGTCTGAAATGTGTAGCATCCCAACTTAAATTTCTAGAGGACCGTATCCTTCGTCATCAAGGTCACAAGCACCCATTAACCCTAGTCCAAACCGCTGCTTTGTTACTGTGTCATGCTTGTAACACTACAGCTATAGACTTGTCCTATATTTGTACCACATGTTGTTTCTGGATACACAAGAGTTGTGCCAATGCACCCGTCACCTACCAATGTAAATATCATAACCAACACACTCTCATCTTGGCCTACCCTCTTCCCCAAGAATATCGTAAATTTTACTGGAACTGTGGCGTCTGCAGTAAAATTATAAACCCCGTCTACAGGGTTTATTATTGTGCAAATTGCAGATATTTTGTTCACTTGAAATGTGCTGCTTCATCAAGTGTAATGTTGAGGTTGATGTACAATTTTCTCCTATTATTTTTTTATATCTTTACTATTGATTACTTCTTATATAAATTTCTAGTTCTACTTGGAGTTATTCTGACAGAATTTTGTTCTGTCTTTTGTAAAAGTAACGATGATGAAGCAGATAGCGGCGAGTCCAGGTTGATGCAATTTCCAGCACATGATAAAGCATCACTATATAAAATGATGCAGCAATGTATAATGAAGGCAACAAATGCTCTGCATAATACTGCCACTACCGCGGAAACTTCACCTCATATAGACTGTTGGGGCCATGAACACCAGCTAGAACTCGGAAACAAATTAGAAGATACTGAATTGCTTATTTGCAATGGGTGCACAAAACCAATCTCCTTGGTTAATGAAATATTCTATGAATGCAATTCATGCAATTTTTTTCTCCACAGGTCATGTGCCCAATTTCCGAAAAGGATTGAGCATCACCTAGCAGGCAATCTGGTTGCAAATAAACTCAAGGAATTCGCTATTTCTAAATGCGGAGGTTGCCTCATTCTTAGTAATGGGATTTTCATGTTCAATGAAACAGCCAAATTTGACATTGGTTGTGCTTCATTACCCAGAACAATCAAACATAAAGGTCATCGTCACCCTCTTAACCAATTAAAGTATCCAGATGATGATAATTTTTGCAAAGCATGTTGGAGTGTTACTGCAGATGAGAAAGAGATTATGATGTATGGATGTGAAAAATGTGGATTCTACATTCATACAAGGTGTGCCTTAAGGCCACATCTGGTGAACCATAGATGGGATCCACACCCCCTCTACTTGATTCTGTTTCCGAAGAATGTAGCTGATCATCCTCACGAGTTTGACTGTGAATTTTGCTCTGAACAGATTAACCCAAACGCGTGGTTTTATCACTGCAATGTTTGTGATCTATCATTTCATGGTTCCTGTATCGATCCATATTATCGGCTCTCCAATGTCAAGTTTGGAGCTACCAACATTTCTAGCAAAGCGCTTCTTCACCAACACGGTCTCACAATGATTCTGAATAAAAAGAAGCAAAGATGCAAAATATGCGGTGAAGATGTAACAGGACTGCCTGTTCTAGAATGTTCACCGTGCAAATATGTAGTGCATACACATTGTTTCTTTTAAAAAATGAAGTTTAGTCAGGCAATTAAATTTCTGTAATTTTATCATCTATGATATTATGCCTCACTACAGTTAATACGCAACTCAAACCTGGATACTAAGGTAGGAACTTGCCTCATTGACGATCTAACACTTTCTGACAAATTTTCACAGTCTCGATTCTCCTGCTAAGTGCTCCTCCAGCTTTGTCTCGTCCTGTTTTAAGATTACTAAGATATTCAGATGCTAACTAATTAATTGGTTCTGGCACGAATGATGCTCGTCATTAACATTCCTAACGGTCTGTCCAACCTGTTAAAGAGTATAAGATCCTGTTCGGGTCTTCCTTTACCACTTAGACGGACTGGTTACTTAACATGGTATTAGACCTCGGTTTAGGGAGAGACTCGGATTTTAGACGAACTGGTTACTTAACACAACCCAATGACAGAAATGTCGATATCTAAGTAGTAAATTAGTAATGCACTGTATGAAATTCTGAGAGAAGTCAGGGAACTCAGGACTATGATGGACAAAATCTAGTTTCATCTTCCTTGTAGTAATTTGTATATTCAAAATTTAGAGCAGACACATAATAATTCATCATAGTCTGGCCCGAACAGACAACCCATAGGACCAAAATCATATCTCTCTAGCCATTGTGGGATAATACCGGCTGACTTCGTGTCCCCACCTACAGATTTCTTGTCATTGTGGGATAATACCACCAGTCTTCGTGTCCCCACCTCTGGCAACTTGACGCATCAAACTTTCGAGAGTCGGCTCTGATACCATAAGTGACAACCCGGGTCAAATCCCGAGTCTTTTTCGAAAACCGGGTCAAATCCCGATTCCGAAAGTAAGCCGAAGCCTACTATCCTAAATGCAATCAACTTTGGTAACGACTAACCCACCACAGGCCCCCAAAAGATCATCATTTATTGGTGCACAAAGTAGTAATATTTTGCATTATAAACTGAACAGAAGTCCCACATCGAGGAGATTTGGGACTTCTGTTCAGTTTATAAGACAAAGTACTACTACTATGTGCACCAACAAATCATTATTTTTTGGGGGCCTGTGGTGGGCTTGTTGTAATCCAAGTTGGCTAGGACATAAGTAGCAGGTACTAATTTTCTTTTTCTTGATTATATACGGCTGCTTCTTTTTCTTTGTATCGCTTGGTGATGAATATTGGAATAAAAATGTTCGTTTTGATCGGAATATCTTAACCTGCAACATTTTCTTTTTCTTTATTATATACGGCTGCTTCTTTTTCTTTGTATGCTTGATGATGAATATTGGAATAAAAATGTTAAGGTTATTGCTTGTGCCTGAGGTTTCTTTATAATCTTATCAGTTCACTCTTCAATTTGGCTCTTGTACATATTCTAGCTTGTCACTAAATTATTCAAATGCCGACAATTTTTTAAATCTGCACTGCTTCACCTGTCAGCAATGCATCAAACTTATAAACTGCGTTAACTACTTAATTGTGTTTTGTAGCTCCCTTTACATAGAACAAGGTAGAAACAGACCTTTCATATATGCTTTCCTTTTGTAAACATACATATCCCTCTTGTGTGTGTGTCTTTGTGTTAGTTTCATACATAGATGGGAGAATTGAAACATTTTCTTCATGACCATAAGCTGACACTAAATGAAGCTGAGTCTGTTGTTGGCAAGGATGTAGAATGTGCTATGAACTCCTAGACGCGTTTTATAGGTGCCACACTTCCGTCATTGATGGTAGCTTATCGAGTGATTGTGTTGGTTTCTTTATGCATAAAACTTGTTCTGAGTTGCCCTCAACATTTACACACCCTATGATCCCCCAGCACCCTCTACGCCTCATTGCACGTTCATATAGAAAACTTTACTATAATACGTGTTGTGTTTGTGAAGGTTATTCTCAGGGCTTTATGTATGTTGCTAAAAATCGATTTTTTTGTCTGAAATGTGTAGCATCTGAACTTAAATCTCTAGAGGATCGTACCCGTTGTCATCCAGGTCACAATCACCCATTAACCCTAGTCCAAAGCGCAGCTTTGTACCACATGTTGTTTCTGGATACACAAGAGTTGTGCCAATGCACCCATCACCTACCTAAGTAAATATCACTACCAACACACTCTCATCTTGGCCTACTCTCTTCCCCAAGAATATCGTGAATTTTACTGGTCATGTGGCATCTGTGATAAATTTATCAATCCCATCCACTGGGTTTATTATTGCGCAAATTGCAGATTTTTTGCTCACCTGAAATGTGCTTCATCAAGTGAGAAGTTGATGTACAAGTTCCTCCTAGTATTTCCTATGTTTTTTACTATTGCTTGTTAATTAAATTTTTAGTTTTCCTACATTGTTGTTTCACTTGGGAGTTATTCTGATTGGATCATGTTTTTTCTTTTGGAATAGCTTAAGCGACGATGGAGGGGGAGAGTCCAATTTGATGCACTTCCCAGCACACGATGAAGCATCACTACATGAAATGATGCAGCAATGTATCATGAAGGCCGCTCTGCTGCATAATTCTGCCATTGGAGAGCCTTCACCTTATATCAACCATTGGGGCCATGAACACCTGCTGGCACTCGGAAACAAGAATGCAAAAACATTGACCCCTTACTTGAACCGGAATTTAGAAGATCATGCATTGCTAATTTGCAATGGGTGCACTAAACCAATCTCCTTGGTTGATGATACATTCTATGTATGCAATTCATGCAGTTTTTTTCTCCACAGGTCATGTGCCCAATTTCCGAAAATGATTGAGCATCATCTAGCAGGCAAGCTGATTGGAAACAAATTCAATGAATTCGCTACTTTCAGATGCCATGGTTGCAGCTTTCCTAGTAATGGGATTGTCATGTGGAATCAAACAACGAGGTTTGACATCTGGTGTGCTTCATTACCCAGAGTAATCAAACACGAAGCTCATCGCCACCCTCTTAACCAATTAAAGTATCCACATGATTATATTTGCAAAGCATGTTTTTTTGAATATGAAACAGAGAAACAAGAAGCTATCATGTATGGATGTGAAAAATGTGAATTCTACATACACATAAGGTGTGCCTTAAGGCCACACCTGGTGAAACATAGATGGGATCCACATCCCCTCTGCTTGATTCTGTCTCCTGAGAATGTAGCTGATCATCCTCACGAGTTCGATTGTGAATTTTGCTCTCAACAGATTTATCCCAACACCTGGTTTTATCACTGCAGTGCTTGTGATCTGTCATTTCACAGTTTCTGCATTGATCCATATTATTTGTTCTGTAATATGAAGTTTGGCGCTACCAACATTTTTAGCTACACACATCATCACCCTCATGGCCTCACATGGCTTGTAAATAAAAAGATACGAAGATGCAAGATATGCAGTGAAGATGTAACCGGAGTGCCAGTCCTCGAATGTTCACCGTGCAGATATATAGTGCATCCGCGTTGTTTCCTTTTTTAAAATGAAAAATCGGATGCCAGATGCTGCACTTCTCGAATGTAGATATATTGCAAAAGTTCAGAATGTTTTCGATTTTTTTGTGCACTTCTGTCTTGCCAAAACTGTAATTCATGAACCATTTGGATCAGGAGATCTCAACAAATGACCAGAAGTAGAGTTTTTATATTCTTGTTCTCATTTTTGTTAACCGGGTTTAATATCATGTATAATTATTTCTGATTAACCTACAATAACAACAGCACGAAGCTTAACGGTTCCTCCAGGCAGAATGTTGAACTGGGATCCTTAGCAAAGTCATAGCTGAGTAGCTGTATTGCAAGTCAGAAGACATTTAGAATATATGCAGAGTTAAACCTGCTCTCGAACAAGATCAGGGCCGGAGCAAAAAAATCATAGACTCTATGCGAAACTTCAGAATTGAGCCCTTAATTTCTATTTTAATATAAATAGTGTGAAACTTCACTTTGAAATTCTATCAAAGAAAGTCCATCTAGCTTTTATTGTGACATTGTCGTTCATAAATATATGCATGGTGTTCAAAACTTGGGAGCCTTTATTCTGGTGGCTCACCCCGCGCTCTCCCAGCGGCCAGCGCCCCCTCCGAACAAGATGCATGCATGTAACCGAAACAAAAGTGTCAGGATCTTTACATTCTCAGTAATCGGGTCTATATCTTATACAAAACCATTCCATCACAGTCACTGAAATAGAGCAGCACAAATCGATCGTGTCAGCAGATTTCTTAGTAAATCAAAATCTATGTAATCTACAATAAAAACATTAAGACGAGCCAACTCTCACAGGAAAGGGTTGAGCCAACTGCATCTACAATAAAAATCAAAGTAAATTCAGCACTCTCTCTCTCTAGTCTGGCAGAATCTCTGCTGCATTCTATGCATTAATTTTACTCTCACGACATTAAACAACTATATATCTCATACTTCTCCATTCACACTTTTTTTTTATTTCCCAACATTTTTCTTATCCAAAACTTTAGCTTCTGTTGTTTCTGTTCTACGTAGGGCTGAGCAAAACCGAACCGAAACCGATAAAACTGAACCGAACCATGCTAATTCGGTTCGGTTCGGTTCGGTTCGGTCCTAAATTTTTCAGAAATTCGGTATATTCGGTCTGGACCGAATAGACCGAGACCGAATAGACCGAAATAAAATTCGGTTCGGTTCTTTTCACAAATATTTCGGTCCGGACCGAATAGACCCAATATACCAAATTATAAATACTATAATTTTGTATTATATATATTTTACATATATCTTAAAAATTATAATCAAAATTTTTAAATTTTAATTACATTTATGGAGTATTAGAACTCTACATATCACGTTATTTTAATTATATTTTAAATTTCATAATTTGTGATTTAATTTTTAATGCAATTTTATTTTTGAAAAACATTTCGGTCTATTCGGTCCAAAACCAGATCAAACCGAATTATTTCGGTTCGGTTCAGTTCGGTCCGGTCCATAATTTAACATCGGTCCAATTCGGTCTAAGAAAAAATTACTATTCAGTTTTTCAGTTTATTCGGTCCGGACCGAACCGACTCCGCCCGGACCGAACCGACTCAGCCCTAGTTCTACCACTGCGGGCACACACTGATCTTTTTATGTTTATTTGATAGAATGGGATGTCACAAAGAGAATAAAAGAGATGTCACAAAGACTGTAATTCATCATAGTTTTTTTCATTTGAGAAATCGAATTTACTAATGAGTATAAAATTGTAAAAAAAAACTCGAGATCCGCTCGTTTAAGTGAATTCGGCTCGACTCGTTGAAAATGAGCCGATCGCGAACTTAAAATAAGTTCGGATAATTAAACGAGCGGAGCCGAATTTTTTGTATATTCGTCTTGGACTCGGCGCGTTTAGGTTGGACTCGATAACTCAACTCGGCTCACTTTGATTGAATGAGATTCTAGATATCAAAACGGATAAATTTTTTATATATAACAAATAATAAATATTTACTAATTACTTGTATAAAGATTTTAATTTTTTTAATTAAAATGTAATACTTATTTTAAAGAAATATATAATTAATTTAATTAAAATTAAATCCATATTTTAGTAATAAATTAAATAATTAATTTAACTAATATAATACATATCACTAGAGTTTGATTACTTTAACAAATAATTTCTAATTAAATTTAACCCTAAATTTCACCTCACACTTTTATTAGAGGAGTCTATGATAAAATCGATCCAAATTACAATTTCAAATATATTAAAATATTGACTTGTTAAAATAAATTATAAAATTATAATATTTTTAAGAAAAAGTTAAAATAATTTTTAATAATTATATTTCTCGACCTGAAAGGGGCTTACTTTCTTTATTTTATTTTATTTTATTTGTCTTTTCTTCTAATCTGAACCAACTCAACTTAAATATCAAAAATTACTAAATCTTTGACAATCTAAATCAACAATTTAAAAGTAATGTCCGATTTCTAAAGTTATGAATGTCTCGATAATTTAAAATGAAATTGATTTTGTTCTTAAAACTCGATTTGTGAAATAAATTGATAAAATTATATGGATTAAAAAATAAGTGTAGAGTGTGAGTATGTATATATAATTGTAAGATGAAACTAGTATTTGATTACCATATAACTTATAAAATTATAAATTATAACTTAAGCTAGGTCGATTAAAAATTATATATGCGAACTATTAGTTGACAACTCGACTCGGCTCGAGTTCGGTTGTTCGTGAGAAAACTCATGTTCGGATCGGCCGAGCTCGGTTGTTCGTGAGAAAACTCATGTTCGGATCGGCCGAGCTCGACTCGTTTATAAACGAGCCGATCATGAACATTTTTGTTCGACTCGGTTTTTAAACTCGGCTCGGCTCTTTTTAAAAAAAATTATGCTCGGGTCGGTCCGGATAGAACTCTCGGTTCTGTTTGCTAGGAGATCTAATAAAATTAGTTTAGTGATTCTCCACCTACAAACTTTTTTATAAAAAGTAAGAAATGTGGTTGCTTTAAAATTGCTCAGAGTATAACCGTTTTTTTTATACCTGAACCTGAGCATCTGTGTTTTTGCAAGTGAAAATAACTTGTTTCTAAGCAAAGGATATACAAGACTTTATTTTTAAGCAACGACTTTATTAGGCTAACGAGACATAAATAGCTTGTATGGTGTACTACTTGGTTTTGATCAAAATATCTTTACATGCAATATTGCTTTTCTGGTGATAAATTGGAATAAAAAATATAGATGTCATTGCTTGTGTCCGCGGTTTTCTGTATATATTCTTACTTGTCACTAAATTATTCGAATGCCCAATTTTCTAAATGTATTCTCATCACTTACCTCTTCAATTTAACATGCATATTCTTACTTGTCACTAAATTATTGGAATCAGGCAATTTTCTAAATGGATTTTGCTTCACCTCTCAGCAATGTATGAAACTTAAAAAGCTGGATTAACTACCTAATTGTATTATGTAACTCACTCTATGTAAATACATAAATACCGATCTTTCTGTTTCTGGCTGCAGTGTGCATAAACTACACATCTCTCTCTCTCTCTCTCTCCCCCCACTCTCTCTCTCTCTCCCCCCCCCCTCTCTCTCTGTGTGCATTGTGTCTTTGTCTTCGTTTCATTCAGTCGTTTCATTCATAGATGGCAGAATTGAAACATTTTCTTCACGAGTACGAGCTGACACTAAATGAAGCTGATGCTGTTGGTGGTAAGGATGTAGAATGTGTTGTTTGCACACAGCCAATAAACAAACTCATAGACGCATTTTATACGTGCAACACTTCCGCTACTGGTGGTAGTTCATCGAGTAATTGTGTCGGTTTCTTTATGCATAAAACTTGTTCTGAGTTTCCCTCAACGTTTACACACCCTATGATCCCACAGTACCCTCTGACTCTCTTTCCGTGTAAATTTTCTAAAAAACAAGAGTTTTATGTCTGTTGTATTTGTAGAAGTATTTCTCGGGGCTTTCTGTATGGTTCTGCGGACGGTCCCAATTTCAT
Organism: Apium graveolens; assembly: GCF_009905375.1. NCBI lineage: Eukaryota > Viridiplantae > Streptophyta > Magnoliopsida > Apiales > Apiaceae > Apium > Apium graveolens. The sequence continues at coordinate 20,952 of NW_027419706.1, read as the reverse complement.
TGTATGTCTGAAATGCGTAACATCTGAACTTAAATCTCTAGAGGACCGTAACCGATGTCATCCTGGTCACGATCACCCATTAACCTTAGTCCAAAGCCCAGCTTTGTTCCTTTGTCACGCTTGTAACACTACAGCTACAGATGTGTCCTATATTTGTACCAAATGTTGTTTCTGGATACACAAGAGTTGTGCTAATGCACCCATTACATACCAAAGTAAATTTCACAACGAACACCCCCTCGTCTTGGCCTACTCTCTTCCCCTAGTATACCATACATTATTCTTATGTGGCATATGCGGTAAAAGTATAAATCCCGTCTACTGGGTTTATTATTGTGCAAATTGCAGATTTTTTGCTCATGTGAAATGTGCTTCATCAACTAAGATGTTGAGGTTGATATACCATTTCCTCTTATTCTTATATATTTCAGATTGATTTATTTATTAGATGGCTTAATGACCTTCTAAACAAGAACACAAAAACAAGAACGCAGAAATTAGAAGATACTGAATTGCTAATTTGCGATGGGTGCGCTAAGCCAATCTCCTTGGTTGATGAAATATTCTATGAATGCAAATCATGCAATTTTTTTCTCCACAGATCATGCGCCCTGTTTCCAGAAAAGATGGAGCATCATCTAGCAGGCAACCAAGTCAATGGAATTTCCTTTGTACGAGAGTTCGATGAACTAGGTTTTATACTATGCCAAAGTTGCCGCATCCTTGGTAATGGGATTTTCTTGTCGATCAATAAAACAACTTTATTTGACATCGGGTGTGCTTCATTACCGAGAATAATTAAACATGAAGGTCATCGGCACCCTCTTAACCAATTGAAGTATCCAGACGATGACTTTTGCAAAGCATGTTTGTTTGAATATGCATTACGTAAAGAAAAAATCATGTATGGGTGTGAAAAATGTGGATTCTACATACATGTATGGTGTGCCTTAAGACCACATATGATGAAACATCGATGGGATCCGCATCCTCTCTACTTGATTCTGTTTGTCAAGAATGTAGCTGATCACCCTCACGATTTCGATTGTGAATTTTGCTCCGAAAATATTGACCCAACCACTTGGTTTTATCACTGCAATACTTGTGATCTATCATTTCATATCCACTGTATTGATCCATATTATCTGTTTTCAAACATGAAGCTTGGTGCTACTAACATTTGTTGTGACTCGCATCCTCACCCGCACGGCCTCACATTGGTTCTAAACAAAAAGAAGCGAAGATGCAGCACATGCGGTGAAGATGCAACCGGCGTGCCAGTTCTCGAGTGTTCACCATGCAAATATGTAGTGCATAATCACAAATGTGTAAAATGATAGAGAGGAAAAGTAACAAACTCTATTGAAGAATAACAAACTGTATTTACATAATGATATGAATATTAAGGATTAAGGGAAGTATAGACTTTTACTAAGCGTAGCATTAGTCTTTCTTGTTGTTGAATAACCTTCTATATATCAAAAGGGTGTATTATCTTCATCAAGAGAATTGAGAAGCACTGTAGTCGTTTTCATATTTTCATATTGATTTTCACAATATGAAACAATGCAGAAACAGAGAGAGTTACATATTTTCTGACTTGATAAGTCAGGGGAGTATTTCTTAATTTATTCTGACGTGGCCAATGTAGCTCTACTGTGTTTTTACAGATTGTCGAAGTTTTGACAGAGTCTTTGAAGTTAAAAATGCATCTGCTTATCGCACCAAATTTGAATTAGCTTTACCAGACATAGTAGAGAGTTTCAATGACTTGTATTATTGTTAGAAAATGTGGGTATTACACCCCACACCCACACTGTCGAGTCATTTTGAGCCGCGCTTGAATGATTGGTTGTTGCGTGTATGCAACGAGTGACGCTTGGAATGTGTTTTCTTTTACGAGAGCTTTCCGAAACACTTTAAACCACTCAAAATGATTAAGGGATGAGTGAGATTTACTAAAAAAAAAAGATGAGTGAGATATGATTATCCAAAGATGGTCACTTAAGAATGAAATAACGCCGGGCTAGTTTTGTTTAGAGCTGTTCACGAACCGAGCTGTTCGCGAACAAGCTCGAGCTCGGCTCGTTAAGGGCTTATTCGACTCGAGCTCGGCTCATTAAAGCTCGAAAAAATAAATAATTTCTGAATATTTTTAATTATATTTACACCACTTAATTTATATACATATACGGATATACACATACACAGAGAGATAACGAGAGATGATGGTGTTTATAATCAAATTAAAACTAAATCTGGAACACAATCAAATCAAACAGTTATCTTCAAATACCCACTTAAATAATCTTCGATCCTTGATAAAACCCCAAAGAATTATCTTCAAATACCCACTTACATATCCTTCAATTCTTGATAAAACCCCAAATCTGAAGCTGCACTTTGTTGATAAAATCCTGATATAGAATCCGCAGTTTATTGACATGATTCTCTATATTGCATTTAAGTTACAACATAATAAATATTTAGGCATAATTGAGATTTAGGCGGGGAAGAAAGAAGGAGAGATGAATGAGAATGAGAACATAGAACAGAACAGAGAGCACGCGAATTGGTAATACATGTTTAGGCTTTTGGATGACACTCCGTTGGGCTTATATTAAATAAGTTGATAACTGGGTTGGGCTTCAATTGGTTTTTATAAAAAATACAGGCTTGAATTGGTTAGGTTTGGCCAACAAGGTTGGTTTTTTTACTTATTTGTTAACGAGCTACTCGGCTCGGCTCGGCTCGTATGTGTTCGCGAACAAGCTCCAGTTTGGCTCGTTAGTTAACGAGCTCGAGCTCGAACACCCTTTTATGTTCGGTAAAAAAGCTCGGCTCGGCTCGGTTCGTCAGAGAAAAAATGAAAGCTCGGCTCGTTTATACTAAAACTCGACTCGGCTTGGTTCGTGAACAACCTAGTTTTGCTAATTTTTATTTTCCGCAGGGCCTGGGCTCAAATAAATTGACTTACGTTTTTATTTTTTGTGTCGGTCGAATTAATTAATCAATTATAATTAATTGACCACTGACCTACCGACCTAATTAATTAACGCGTTTTAATTAATTATGATAATTATGTAGCGCACAAGTTTTTCCTCCCTAGCTATATAAACACCTTTAGGGTGTTAGGGTTAAATACACAAATATACAGCCGTTCCTAAACATCTACCCTCTAACCCGTGATAATTTCTTGCTCGCTTTCAAGCTCGCTGAGAGTGCCGATCTTCGGCGTCGCCACTGCAATCCGTTTTATCCTGAAAGGTTTTTTACTCGCACAATACGGTGTGGGCTAATAAGTTTTAAGGAGACATTTTCGCACTGGACTCGGGTTTTTATATCCTTCACCATACGCTTCCTATTTCCGTTCTTTTTCTGTCATTTGATTATCTGTTTTGCACGCACACACCTATACGTATATTTCTTTTTACACAGATTGCTGTTAACAAGTATCTCAGGAAGGATTACGGCTGAGGCACTTAAAGTATTGTTCTTTGTGATTTTCTCTTTAAAATTTTGGGTTAAATATCAAGTAGCTCACTTACTGCGTCCAAATGTATCAAGTGAGTCACTGGTTACAAAACTGACTCAAATCATTCACTCATTTAAAAATTTATATCAAAAATATCACTCTATCGTTAGTCGAAATTCTTAAAAATATTATATATTGAGTTTGACACATTTTTTATGAATGATATTACATCCAAATGAAGAAATCTGAGTTCTAGTATTTTAGATAATATTTTTAAATATTTTTAAATTTTTTTAATGTATGTCTGAAATGCGTGATATCTGAACTTAGATCTCAAGAGGAACGTACCCGTTGTCATCCAGGTCACAATCACATGTTAAACGTTGTCCAAAGCCCAGCTTTGTTCCTTTGTCATGCTTGTAACACTACAGCTACAGACTTGTCGTATATTTGTACCACATGTTGTTTCTGGATACACAAGAGTTGTGCCAATGCTCCCATCACTTACCAAAGTAAATTCCACAAAGAACACGCCCTCGTCTTGGACTACTCTCTTCCCCAAGTATATCGTGAATATCGCTGCTTCTGCGGCATATGCGGTAAACTTATAAATTATACCTACTGGGTTTATCATTGTGCAAATTGCAGATTTTTTGCTCACGTGAAATGTGCTTCATCAACTGAGACGTTGAGGTTGATGTTGGGTTTATTATTTCTTATATCTTTGATATTGATTACTTATTAAATATGTATAGTTTACCAATATTGTTGGTTTACTAGGAATTATTGTGACTGAGTTTTGTTCTTTCTTTTGAAATATAGTGAAAGTGACGATGATGAAGTAGATAGCGGAGAGTCCAATTTGATGCACTTCCCAGCGCATGATGAAGCATCACTACATGAAATGATGCAGCAATGTATCACTACATGAAATGATCCACGAACACCAGCTGGCACTTGGAAACAAGAATGCAAAAACTTTGGCCCCTTACTTGAACCGAAAATTAGAAGATACTGAATTGCTAATTTGCGATGGGTGCGCTAAGCCAATCTCCTTGGTTGATGAAATATTCTATGAATGCAAATCATGCAATTTTTTTCTCCACAGATCATGCGCCCTGTTTCCAGAAAAGACGGAGCATCATCTAGCAGGCAAGCTGGATGAAAGAGTACTAGCACGAGCTGTCCATTTACTAGATTTTAAAAAATGCCAAGGTTGCAACATGTTTGGAAATGGGATTTTCTTGTGGAATGAAACAGCCTGTTTTGATATTGGTTGTGCTTCATTACCCAAAAAAATTAAACACGAAGCTCATCGCCACCCTCTTAACCAATTAAAGTCTCCAGGTGATGATTATTATTGCAAAGCATGTGCGAATGACTTTGAAGAAGGCACAGACTGTATCATATATGGATGTGAAAAATGTGAATTCTACGTACATACAAAGTGTGCGATAAGGCTGACACACCTGGTGAAACATAGATTGGATACACATCCCCTCTACTTGATTCTGTCTTCCAAGAATGTAGCTGATCATCCTCACGAGTACGAATGTGAATTTTGCTCCAAACAGATTTATCCAGGCGGTTGGTTTTATCACTGCAATACTTGTGACCTATCATTTCATAATCACTGTATTGATCCATATGATTGGCTCTCCAATCTGAAGCTTGGCGCCACTAACATTTATAGCGATGCACATCCTCACGGCCTCACATTGATTTTGAATAAAAAGAAGCTAAGTTGCAAGGAATGTGGTGGAGATGTAACTGGGAAGCCAGTTCTGGAATGTTCATCATGCAAATATAAAGTGCATCCGATATTGTTTCCTTTTAAATTTGTTTATCTTTATAGATTATTTATGAAATTCAGAATTTCAACATTAACAATAGCAGTCATCTTAGTTCAGCAATCAAGAATAAAGAGCCACTAACAGATTCTCTGAGTACTAAACCAGTAGTGCGTTTTGCAGGCTGGCTGTACTAACAGTGATATGGCCATGATAATTTCTTGAATCTATTTCTGGTAAACAAGAACAGTGCATAAGTGAAACAAAAGTGTTAAAATCAGATTATATTCACATATATGCAGGTGTGCATATGCTCAATTTGTATTTTACAAATTATTCCAAGTCACTAGCTTCCGAGCTATCTAGTACCTCCTAGTTGCAACATGAAGATTGGTCCAACTTTATCTGCCATGGCTCCGAACAAGTGATGAAGGTGACCGATAATTGGCCATTCCACAACAGGTTCCGGGGGGAGCTGAGTCGTTCTTCTTGCTTCTGGCATAGGTACTGATGACCCTGCATAAGAAAGTAACGACAATAATTAGGCCACACGGTACTACAAATTGAGGTTGAATGCTAAGTTCCATTTCATAATGTCACAGTAATTTATTCTTCTGCTAGACTCAAACCTTTTTCTTATTAATCTGTATCATGCTAATATGCAAGCGCAGCTAATTACAGCATTCATGATGATTAGTTTAGGTCGTGTTCATCTTTGGTGCTTTCGAGAGTTCTCTACTGTCCAATTCTGACTAATTTTTGGAACAATATCAAACGAAATGTCAACTTCAATAGGCAAGGGTTGAGCCAACTGCATACTGTATAAAATGCCATGTACTTAGAAAGTAAGATTGAGGGTTTTGCAGTCTCGGCTTGCCTAAAGAAAAACGGGATCACTTCTTTGATACTCGAAAGCAAGGAATGTTTAGCTTCGCTGTGTCAAAAAAAGAAGAAAACATATGACTGCCTTAGCTTACTTTGATTCTCCAAAGTAAGGGAATGTGGTTCTAGTAAAATTCCTTGATGAAGCCTGTGTACTTTTGCAAGTAATAATTAACTTCTTTGTAAGATAAACGACGCACAAGACTTCATTTTCAAGAAACCATTTCTTTTAGGCAAAAGAGACCTGAATAGCCTGTACTCTTGATTTTGTATATTCATCATAGTCTTTGTCATTTGAGAAATCGATTTTTTAATCCAAAACTATACCACTGGGTAATTTTTTTCGAACCCAAATGATTCTAAAATCGGTTCAGAGATTCTCCACATACAAACTTATTTATACAAAGTAAGGAATGTGGTACTAGTAAAATTGCTCGAATGTAAGGACTTCTTATACCAGAAGCATATGTGCTTTTGCAAGAATGAGTAACTTCTTTCTAAGGTAAAGAACATACCCGACTTCATTTTTAAGCAACGAACATAAGTAGCAGGTACTAGCTAATTTGTTTTGATCAGAATATCTTAACCTGCAACATTTTCTTTTTCTTCAGGTTGATTATATACTAGCTAATATTGGAATAAAAATGTTAAGGTTATTGCTTGTGCCTGAGGTTTCTTTATAATCTTATCATTTCACTCTTCAATTTGGCTCTTGTACATATTCTTACTTGTCAATTAATTATTCAAATGCCGACAATTTTTTAAATCTGCATTGCTTCACCTGTCAGCAATGCATCAAACTTATAAACTGCGTTAACTACTTAATTGTGTTTTGTAGCTCCCTTTACATAGAAAAAGGTAGAAACAGACCTTTCATATATGCTTTCCTTTTGTAAACATACATATCCCTCTTGTGTGTGTGTCTTTGTGTTAGTTTCATACATAGATGGGAGAATTGAAACATTTTCTTCATGACCATAAGCTGACACTAAATGAAGCTGAGTCTGTTGTTGGCAAGGATGTAGAATGTGCTATGTGCAGACAACCGATAAACAAACTCCTAGACGCATTTTATAGGTGCCACACTTCCGTCATTGATGGTAGCTCATCGAGTGATTGTGTTGGTTTCTTTATGCATAAAACTTGTTCTGAGTTGCCCTCAACATTTACACACCCTATGATCCCCCAACACCCTCTACGCTTCATTGCACGTTCATATAGAAAACTTTACTATAATACGTGTTATGTTTGTGAAGGTTATTCTCAGGGCTTTATGTATGTTTCTAAAAATCGATTTTTTTGTCTGAAATGTGTAGCATCTGAACTTAAATCTCTAGAGGATCGTACCCGTTGTCATCCAGGTCACAATCACCCATTAACCCTAGTCCAAACACCACAGCTACAGACTTGTCCTATATTTGTACCACATGTTGTTTCTGGATACACAAGAGTTGTGCCAATGCACCCATCACCTACCTAAGTAAATATCACAACCAACACACTCTCATCTTGGCCTACTCTCTTCCCCAAGAATATTGTGAATTTTACTGGTCATGTGGCATCTGTGATAAATTTATCAATCCCATCCACTGGGTATATTATTGTGCAAATTGCAGATTTTTTGCTCACCTGAAATGTGCTTCATCAAGTGAGAAGTTGATGTACAAGTTCCTCCTAGTATTTACTACAAGAAAAATGTCCACAGACATCGGTTTTTGGCCGATGTCTATGTTGTTTTGCAACCGATGTTGATGTCGGTGATGTCTATTCTAGACATCGGCCATACACCGATGTCTTTCAGCCTATTAGACATCGATTTCTTTCAGAAACTGTAATGTCTATCAATTTTTAGACATCAATTTCAACCCAAAGAAACTAATGTCTATTGTATTTTTAGACATCGCTTTTAACACAACAAAAGTGATGTCTATTTTATTCTTTCACATAAGCATTTCCACAATAAAAGTGATGTATATTTAATTATTAGACATCAGTTTTGTTACAAGAAAATTGATGCATAAACAAAATTAAAAACCTTGCAGTCACAAAATATCTATCCATTGCACCATTCATAAAATACATTCAACTAATTGTCATTCAACTAACATATCTATCATCATTAATACACTCTAGCACAGGACATATGATACAAGTTGTAAGAAAACTAAGAATTCAAATGTTTAAGCTGATACGTCGTTCGGGACGAAACATATGTAGTAGCTTGGTATGCGATGTCCTCTGCCTTATGTAGGAAAGATCTCAGTTCTGATAATTATTCAAAAAATCAACCAGCATCTCTACATTTTGTGTATCCCAACTTAAACTGTGGCCAGCGTCTATAAATAAAAATCCCAACACTTAGTATTAGGTAACACCACATTAAAGGCATACAAAAATAAATCTTTACATGATTTAAGATATACATGTCTTTCACACAACAATGACACAATATCCAAGCATTAAGTGACAGCTAAAACTTAAAACTGAATATCATAGTCACTTAAATACGAATATGAAATAACTAGAGTACGTGTTTGTTTTAAATTTTACAGTCTATGGCATTGCAGAAAAACAAAACTGGTCCCAAGAAACACATTGTCAATACATTATGTGCACTAGCCAATTATTTCACCTCAACCAGCAAGATTGCTAGAAAATTTTGTAGTTTTTCATACAAAATAATGTCTCCATTCAATTCTGCAAGAAAAAACTGAACATGGTGATTCCTTCAAATATTTCTTATCAAAGTATCTTAATAGGCCCATAACAAAATGAAATGAAAATGGGTGCAGGAAACCGATTTCAAGCGCCAGGGTCTGAGGAGATCCTTAATGTTCACATTACCTGGGCCAAACTAACAAAATGAACTTTCATGTATTTTTTAACTTACTCTATGTTGCACCAAAATATGAAATTGAAACTTTTTTCTTTGTAAAGCTTGATTTTTTTAAATTTAATTTTTCAACAGATTACTAGTAAGACAAGTTTATTTACAAGTATATCAAATAATTTAAATCCAAATCTTATAAATTGACATTAGAAGGTGTTTTAAGTATCAATCATATTTTTAGAAGAATTATTATGTATACTCTGGTGTCAAAATATAAATAAATTATATGTGTACTCTGTAGTTATAAACTTAATCCTTGTAAAGGTTAATCATCTCATGCAATCTAGATACTTCATATCTATAGAGAATGCTCAAGTACACTCAAGTATGATCAATATGCCAGCGTCTATAATATGTCTTCTGATGTAAGACTTTCAATAATTATTAGTGTACTTTATTGGTTAGTCTGAGAGTTATTAATAATGTTTATTTACATAATTTGTATAGGTTAATAACTGAGTGCTTCTTATAATACCATAACTAGGGTGATGGAGGGAACAAAACAAAATTCAGTCAACAAAAAAATTCTGTTAGATATTGTGAGAAAGAACTGGAAAATTCCAAAAAATATTTACAAGGATAATATTAAATGTTGCAGAGAATAAATACAAGTTATCAGATATTCTGGTGGGGTAAATGCTAGGTTAGTGCTGTAACTCTTTCCATCTCTACTATTCTTCATCAACCCAAAGCAAGAGAGTCTTGGATTACAACCCTGTGAAATGATGAAATACATTAAGTTAGTAAAACAGAAGCACCAAGGTATAAAAGCTTTAAAATGACCAAAACAATCCTAACAGTTTACTTACGTCATCAAAGACTATCCTGTAAGCATTAAGATCATGGTAAAGAGCAGGTCCCTTCATTGTACAATACTCAAGAGCTTGTGCAAGATTTAAAGCAGCCCTACATACTTATAAAACAAACGAGACATTTTTTTAGATTAATATATCAACACGCAGATTGAAGAATTTCACTGCATAACTGATTTATCATATATAATTCTAGTAGTCTACCAAGCATCTAAGCTTTTTTTAAACTATTGTAAACACATAATTATTCATTACATCAAAATATAACACAACACAATCTATACCATGTACTATATACACAAGGAGAATGCAAGGCAAAAGTAATAATATATTTGTAATGAGAAATAATGGAGTTTGCTTATTACATACCACATGTCACTCTACCTCCTGCATTGCCAGTGGAAAGGCTAAGCTCATGACCACCTAAATAGATAAACAAATGCAAGTGAGAACATGGAATAAACAAATCTTTGCACACGGAAGATATATTAAATCCGTTCCTAATTTCCTATACATAAGATTCACATATCATTATATCAGGCATGCAAACCAGAAGTTCAAAACGAGAAAAATAAAATATTACCTTTTCCGAGGTCATCCTCAAGTTCATGAACAACCAAGGCTCTTCCAATTACTACATTTGGCCCAATAAACGGTATCTACATATCCCATTCAACTATAACCAGTGTTGTAAAAAGCACATTAAGCGGACGCTTAAGCGGGGGCTTAAGCGGAATCGGAGGTCAAAACGCTTGGATTAGTGCGAAATCGGATATTTAAGCGTTTAATAAAATTTAAGCGGGTTTAAGCGGCTCTAAGCGGAATTAAGCGGATTTTGACCGATTAAGCGGTTTTTGACCAATTAAAAGGGGAATTAAAAATAATTAGAAAAAAATAAATCTTATTTTTAAAAAAGGTATAATTTGATATTTTTAAATGTTACTTGTATTTTTAAGTTGATTATGACTTTGTGAATGATTATTTATTGATTTATTATAATACGTGAATGTTATCTCTTTATTTAAAAAAATATTCATTACTTTTAACATATACATATTTATTTATTTATTTATAATCCGATTAAGCGTCCGCTTTTAAAACCGCTTAAGCGCTCGCTTTAGCGCTTAAGCGCTAGAAGGTGACTTCACCGCTTAGGTCCGATTTGCGCTTTTTACAACACTGACTATAACTGAGAATGAATTAGAACATATCAAAGTGTCAAATTACAAGGTCTAGAGAAATACCTGTGTCTCGACAATTGTTGTTTCTGCCACACCTGCATTTATTACATAGAAGGCAAATGTATCAGTAAGGATAAGTTTATAAACAAAAATTTGATTGGCATCTATAATATGGACCCTAATGAGTGCTTAAAGTTAATCATGAGCATAATTCTTATCATCTTAGTTTCACACAATAGAGAGCCCTGGAAAGATTCTTATCATTTGTTTCGAGGAATAAAGAGCAATGTTGGAATACTAATTAAGGCACATAATTGACTTCCTCAAAGATATTTCAAGGTTAAATACACTAATATGTCGAATGTATATTATAAATACTAGTCCGTAATAACCAATCTGACCAGAGCAACAGAGCAACAGAATAGTCCATTACCATCGACAAGCAATAATGTTTCCCAAGTCACCTGCATGACGGACTTCATCTTCAGGAAGGTCACCTGCATGACGGACTTCATCTTCAGGAGCACCGTGTGTGTCAATCCTTCCGGATTGAAATGTGGTCCTGCAGTTCCACATCACATTCAACCAAAATTACAACAACAAAATTACATAATTAGCCAACAGAAAAACACAAAAATGTCTAATCAAAGCTACAAAACTTAAAAAATCCAACATGTGGACACACACCCATTCGTATTATCCCCAAATTGACAAACACAATTTAACTTAAAAATTAAATCATATAACATACAAACACAAAAGTATAAACCAATAAGTAACACAACGCAACTTTTAATCCAACTTTAAACAAGTGAATACCTAAAGATTAAATCCACTACCGTATGCAAAAAAAGGTCAGGTATATATACAACAAATTGAAAAGAATTAATAACTCCAAAATATATTGAATTAAATGAAAGCACCATACACAGGACATATAATCAAATTAGGGTTTCAATTTGAAAAAAAAACCAATTTAACAAATTAGGGTTTTGATTAAAAAAATTCCCAATTTACAAATTTTGTCTTCATGTATAGAAGACTAGTTCGATTTGAGAATAAAGATGAGATAAGCTTACAAAGCTTAACAACCGAGCTTTAGCTGAATTGAGATGTTGAACACAGAGAGATGGTGAGCGGAGGTGAGATGGTGAGAATAGGTGAGATGAGTGGAATTTAGATGGTGAAGTGAGTTGTCGAGGTGAAAGTGAACGGGGGAGGGGGAGTGTTTTGTCGAGAGAGGAGAGAGAGGAGTGCTAAGAGAGAGATGGTGAGGAATTGTTATGTCCGAAGAGGGAAAATAATGGGGGAACCGAAATATTGACTAATGAGCGGGGTGAAATTTTGGGATAATGGGTGAAAATTTTGACTAAGGGGGGAAATATAAAGATGGGCGCGAATTGAATTTTTTTTTGGTAACTTTAGACATCGATTCTTAAATAACTGTTGTCTTCGAAATACAATGACATCAGAAAAGGACGGGATGATCTTATAAATTCTTTTAACATCAGTGGCAAACATAACTGATGTCTAATGTGTGATGTCTATTAACATTTTTCTTGTTCCTATGGTTTTTTACTAAATTTTTAGTTTTCCTACATTGTTGTTTTACTTGGAGTTATTCTGATTGGGTCATGTTTTTCTTTTGAATAGCTTAAGTGATGATGGAGGGGGAGAGTCCAATTTGATGCACTTCCCAGCGCACGATGAAGCATCACTACATGAAATGATGCAGCAATGTATCATGAAGGCCACTCTCCTGCCTATTTTCTGCCATTGGAGAGCCTTCACCTTATATCAACCATTGGGGCCATGAACAACCAGCTGGCACTCGGAAACAAGAATGCCAAAACCTTGACCCCTTACTTGAACCGGAATTTAGAAGATCATGCATTGCTAATTTGCAATGGGTGCACTAAACCAATCTCCTTGGTTGATGATATATTCTACGAATGCAATTCATGCAGTTTTTTTCTCCACAGGCCATGTGCCCAATTTCCGAAAATGATTGAGCATCATCTAGCAGGCAAGCTGATTGGAAACAAATTCAATGAATTCGCTACTTTCAGATGCCATGGTTGCAGCTTTCCTAGTAATGGGATTGTCATGTGGAATCAAACAACGAGGTTTGACATCTGGTGTGCTTCATTACCCAGAGTAATCAAACACGAAGCTCATCGCCACCCTCTTAACCAATTAAAGTATCCACATGATTATATTTGCAAAGCATGTTTTTTTGAATATGAAACAGAAAAACAAGAAGCTATCATGTATGGATGCGAAAAATGTGAATTCTTCATACACATAAGGTGTGCCTTAAGGCCACACCTGGTTTTATCACTGCAGTTCTTGTGATCTGTCATTTCACAGTTTCTGCATCGATCCATATTATTTGTTCTGTAATATGAAGTTTGGCGCTACCAACATTTTTAGCTACACACATCATCACCCTCACGGCCTCACATGGCTTGTAAATAAAAGATACGAAGATGCAAGATATGCAGTGAAGATGTAATCGGATGCCAGATGCTGCACTTCTCGAATGTAGATATATTGCAAAAGTTCAGAATTTTTTTCGATTTTTTTTGTGCACTTTTGTCTTGCCAAAACTGTAATTCATGAACCATTTGGATCAGGAGATCTCAACAACATGTGTTTTTGCAAGTGAAAATAACTTGTTTCAAGTGAAAATACCTGAGCATAAGTGTACTACTTGGTTTTGATCAAAATATCTTAACATGCAATATTGCTTTTCTGGTGATAAATTGGAATAAAAATATAAATGCCATTGCTTGTGTCCGAGGTTTTCCGTACATATTCTTACTTGTCACTAAATTATTCGAATGCAGACATTTTTCTAAATGTATTCTCATCACTTACCTCTTCAATTTAACATACATATTCTTACTTGTTACTAAATTATTCGAATGCAGACAATTTTGTATTTTGCTTCACTTGTCACCGATGTATGAAACTTAAAAAGCTGGATTAACTACTTAATTGTATTATGTAACTCTCTCTGTTTCTGCATTGTTTCATATTGTGAAAATCAATATGAAAATATGAAAACGACTACAGTGCTTCTCAATTCTCTTGATGAAGATAATACACCCTTTTGATATATAGAAGGTTATTCAACAACAAGAAAGACTAATGCTACGCTTAGTAAAAGTCTATACTTCCCTTAATCCTTAATATTCATATCATTATGTAAATACAGTTTGTTATTCTTCAATAGAGTTTGTTACTTTTCCTCTCTATCATTTTACACATTGTGAATATGCACTACATATTTGCATGGTGAACACTCGAGAACTGGCACGCCGGTTGCATCTTCACCGCATGTGCTGCATCTTCGCTTCTTTTTGTTAGAACCAATGTGAGGCCGTGCGGGGTGAGGATGCGAGTCACAACAAATGTAGTAGCACCAAGCTTCATGTTTGAAAACAGATAATATGGATCAATACAGTGGATATGAAATGATAGATCACAGTATTGCAGTGATAAAACCAAGTGGTTGGGTCAATATTTTCGGAGCAAAATTCACAATCGAAATCGTGAGGGTGATCAGCTACATTCTTGACAAACAGAATCAAGTAGAGAGGATGCGGATCCCATCGATGTTTCATCATATGTGGTCTTAAGGCACACCATACATGTATGTAGAATCCAATTTTTCACACCCATACATGATTTTTTCTTTACGTAATGCATATTCAAACAAACATGCTTTGCAAAAGTCATCGTCTGGATACTTCAATTGGTAAGAGGGTGTCGATGACCTTCATGTTTAATTATTCTCGGTAATGAAGCACACCCGATGTCAAATAAAGTTGTTTTATTGATCGACAAGAAATCCCATTACCAAGGATGTGGCAACTTTGGCATAGTATAACAACCTAGTTCATTGAACTCTCGTACTAGTGAAATATCATCGACTTGGTTGCCTGCTAGATGATGCTCCATCTTTTCCGGAAACAGGGCGCATGATCTGTGGAGAAAAAATTGCATGATTTGCATTCATAGAATATTTCATCAACCAAGGAGATTGGCTTAGCGCCACCCATCGCAATTAGCAATTCAGTATCTTCTAATTTATGATTCAAGTCAAGGGTCAAAGTTTTTGAGTTCTTGTTTCTGAGCGTCAGCTGGTGTTTATGCGCCCAATGCTTGATTATAAGACGAAGGCTCCGCAGTAGTGGCAGAATTATGCAGGAGAGCATCATCTGTTGCCTTCATGATACACTGCTGCATCATTTTATGTAGTGATGCTTCATCATGCGCGGAAAGTGCATCAAATTGACTCTCCGCTATCATCGTCACTTTTAACATGCCAAAGAAAGAACAAAACCAGTCAGAATAACTCCGAGTAAAACAACAATGTTGGAAAACTAAATATTTATTTGATAGATAATCAAATCATGATATCAGATATAGTAAGAGGAAACGGGTAAATCAACCTCAACATCTCAGGTAATGAAGCACATTTCACCGTGAGCAAAAAATCTGCAATTTGCGCAATAATAAACCCAGTAGCTGTGATTTATAAATTTAATACATATGCCGCACAACCAGAAAAATTCACGATATTCTTGGGGAAGAGAGTAGTCCAAGATTAGGGTGTGTTCTTTGTGAAATTTGCATGGTAGGTGATGGGTGCATCGGCACAACTCTTGTGTATCCAGAAAACAACATTTGTTACAGATATAGGACAAATCTGTAGCTGTCGTGTTACAAGCATCACAAAGGAACAAAGCTGGCCTTTGGACTAAGGTTAATGGTGTGATTGTGACCTGGATGATCATGGGTACGTCCCTCTAGAGATCTAAGTTCAGATTTTACGCATTTCAGACAAACTTTTTCGCTGTTGGAAACATACATAAAGCCCTGAGAAACACCTACACAAGCATAACACTTATAATAATAATTTTTTTTATATGGACGCGAAAGGAGGCTTAGAGGGTGTTGTGGGACCCATAGGGGTGTGAAACGTGGAGGGCAACTCAGAACAAGTTTTATGCAAAAAGAAACCTGCACAGTTACTTGATGAACTATCATCGATAAGGGAGATGTTGCAGCTATAAAATGCGTCTATGAGCTTGTTTATTGGCTGTCTACACATATCACATTCTACATCCTTGCAAACAACAGGCTCGGCTTCATTTAGTATTAGCTTATGCTCATGAAGAAACTGTTTCAATTCTCCCATCTATATATGAAACGAATACACCGAACGAGGGAGGGAGAGAGAGAGAGAGAGAGAGATGTGAAGTTTATGCACACTGCACGCTGAAGATCAGAGAGAGAGAGGGAGATGTGAAGTTTATGCACACTGCACACTGAAAGAACTGATTGCATCTATTTATATGAGCTACATCATACCATTAGGTAGTTAACCCAATTTGTTAAGTTTCATACATTGCTGGACAGGTGAAGCAAGATAAATTTAGAAAATTGTCTGATTCCAATAATTTAGTGACAAGTAAAGTAAGAATATGTATAAGAATCAAGTTAATTAGGAGTTAAGTAATTATTTAGATTACAAAGAAACCTCATATACGAGCAATATAACCTTTAGATTTTATTCCAAACTTCATCACCAGACGAACAATAAAAAAGGCATATATAATCAACATGAAGAATAAATGACAAAATAGTGTATGTAAAGTTGTAGGCTGATCAAAATCAAGGAGTACACGCTATTTAGAGCATCTCCAACGAGGACGTCGAAAATAGTGCTAAAGTCTCATGTGCCATGACACTCTTGTTGGCTATCCCGTCAACCAAAATAACCAACTTTTTCAGCCTCCCAAACTAGAAACATTGTTATATGACCTACTAAAGACATGTATTTCGGATCTAATTTTGATTAAATATTTGACAACTTTGAATGTAATTGTTAGAGCAGATTCTGATAAAAACGTGTCAAACGAACATGAACAAAGACATACTAGTATTAGTATTACTAGTTGATAACTGTGCTAGCCCGAATTAATTTATTTAAATAATTTTTAAAAATCATAATAGTATAAGTGTCATGTCAAAATTTCTAAATTTTACTCACAAAATTCACCCGAACTATGAGTACCGGTGTTATGATTATAATAAAGCTTATATATTATTACTATGATTTCACAAAATTATTATTTCATTAAAATTAATACTGAGTCATATATAATATTACTGAGTGAAATCAATATAAAAATTACAATTAAAAACGGGAAAATAATACATATAACATATAAGTCATACGGAAGTAAAATAAAGAATAAAACATAATACATTTAGAGTATAATGAAATTCAAAAGGGTGAAATCATAAATTGATGAAACCAAACACGTATAATATATTGAATTAGCAATACATAAGTGAATTAAATACACAAAGATTAAAGCCAAAAGGTGACAAAAATAAAACCAAACTTAATAGGTAGAAGTATAAGGAAACAAAAATAAAACTAAATCATAGAATCATACGACGTGTAGAAATATAAGATAACAAAAAAATAAAACTAAATTTGATAGAATCATAATACATGTAGAAGTACAACAGGAATAAATGGTGTAATAAAAAATTTAGTAAAATTAAAAGACATACAAAAGTAAACCGTTTCTCTCTGGCATGAGAGTCGGCCGTCATGTATTCATCATCCTAACCTACCGCCCAACCTCCTTTTTCACCCTTTCTACCATCTCTACCTCCATATTCATCTTCATCTTCTCCTTTATTTACCTTTTCCTCATAAAATCGAGATTTGTTTTACAAAACTCGAAAAATCCATTACAGTTCTTCACTTTAGTTTTCAGATCTACTAAGGTAAGAGTTGGATTTATAATAATAAAATTCAGTTTTTGGATTCAAAATCTCTCGCCTAACAACATATTACAATTTGTTGTTAATTCTGAGATTTTGAGTTTGAATTTGTTGAAAATGAATTTGATGGTGCATTGGGAGATCTGGATATCTCGCATCAACAACACTTTCGGCAGGTCTATAGCTGGTGTCCGGCAGGTAGATAGTTGGGGTGCGCTTGGAACGGTGGTGAAAATCACATGTGCTTACCTCTCACAAAAAATATTTGTTCATAACATGAGGCCTCTAAACTCAGTTGTTGCAACTGAGTCCTCTGAACATTGCACTATCAATCGAATTAATGTGAGGGTCAATTGTGAAACTGCTATTTTCGGGGGAGATGCATCCTGGATTGTCCGGGAAAACCATTACCTTTATTTTTAATTTTCAGAATATTGTATTCAGTTTGTTAAGCAATCCGGAAACAAAACGGCTAATTATTTAGCTCTATTGTTTTTCAACCTGGTTGTATGATCAGTTGGGGGTTATCCGATTGAATCTCTTTCAAGTTATTAATGAAAATCTGATTTAAATTTGGCAAAAAAAAAGACATACAAAAGTATAATTATAAAATATACACTGTAATACATAAGGCAAAGATTAAAGCCAAAAGGTAAAATAAAAATAAAACCAAACTTAATATAGGTAGAGTATAAGGAAACAAAAATAAAACTAAATTTAATAGAATCATACGACATGTAGAAGTATAAGATAACAAAAATAAAATAAAATTTAATAGAATCATAATACATGTAGAAGTATAACAGGAATCAATGGTTTAATCAAAAGTTTAGGAGAATTAAAAGACACGCAAAAGTAAATTATAAGATATATATATATCTATATACTATTATATAAAGACGAAATAATGAAACTTTGGTTGGTAGTCGGTCTGGTCTCGTAATTATAGTAATATTTAAAATAATACACTCTCATTATATAAATACAAATAGAATTGTAATATACCTAATGATTTGATTTAAATAAAAATATATAAATATGAATTAAAATTATACTATTGATTCAATCCTAAATAAAAAAAATAAAAATTACGTACAATTAGTTAGATTTGCAGGCTCAGATTAAAATAAAATAATAAATACTAATAAAAATTTGAAACCAAATTGGTTTAGTCGATAATGTCATCAGGCAAAATAAAAAATAACGTGCTAAAACAAAATAAATTGAAAGTAAATTCGTTTGGAGATTAATGTCATCAGACTAAAATAAATATACATAGTATCAATTCGGATAAAACATAATAATATTAATTCCAGACTAAAATAAAATTAAACAAAAAAATAATATAATTAGCTGGATTAGATTGACATAACGGGTCTAAGACTAAAACCAAGATTTGCTATCTCAGAGTAAAAACAATATGTTAGGAATATGTGTATTAGTTTGATGATAAGTTAAGCAAAACACTTAAGTAGAAATCTAGGTTTGTAGCCTCAACGGATAAGACATCTTGGCTATCCGTTGAAGGAGTAGCTTTACTTAACAATAAGTTTAGTATTGTAGCACATTTCATTCTCTGGTTTCAAGTTGTAATTCTTAGTGTTGTAGGAAACTATCAGTCATGTTGACTACTAATGGATATACAAATAGGAGGGCTAATTGTAATAATTTCATGCCTTGTAATTTGTATAAGTGAAAAAGTATCAACGGATATTGAAGACCTTCAACGGATAAGAAACAAAGCTTCAACGGATGTCTAATGCTTCAACGGATGATATCCATCAAAGATGAGTGCTTCAAGGATAAAGACTTCAACTGATAATGCATCAACGGATAAAGCTTTAACGGATAAAGCCTCAAGGATAAGGCATCAACGGATGAAAGCTTCAACGGATGCTTAGTTCATTAGCAGTTGATAGTGACAATTCACAAGCTGACAGAGGCACATGGGTTGACAGAGACAAACTGGAATGTGGAAGCCTCTAGGAGGAATCAAGAAAATGCAGCATTTCCATTCTGATGCAAACAAGGAAGTATTCAAAGATTCACAAATTATCCTAGATTGCATGGATAGAGAATGAAGAAAGAACATGTGAAGAATCTTTTCATTGTATTTTACAGTTTTGTCTTCACTTGTTAAAATTGGTATATATAAACCAAGTAGCAGCTAGTAATTAGAAATGAATTTTCCAGATGTTTAGAAATATCCAGAGAGAAAATCATCTAGTTTGTACTAGGAAGCAGCTGTGATTTAATTCTTTGAATCACAGATTTTCTGAAATAACACATCTCTGGTGGAAACAACAAATCCACCAGAAAAGTTTTTAAGTTCTTTGTTTCCTTACATTTGTGTTTGAATATATATATGTTTATATCGCTTCAAGCAATTCACACACATTTGTTCACTTAAAACACTTAGCCTTAGAAACTACTCAAAACTTGAAAAGTTTTGAGATTTACATTCAACCCCCTTCTGTAAATCTCATTGTTAGTCCACTGGGAATAACAATTGGTATCAGAGCAAGCTCTTAACATACAAAGAGTTTAAAGATCTATTCTGCTAACATCATGAGTAAGAAGGATATGGTGTAAAGATTCCAATCCTGGAAAGAGATAACTATCATCACTGGAAGGTGAAGATGCATATACATCTTCTCTCTCAAGATGAAAGCTACATCAACTGCATTGAGAATGGTCCTCACATCCCACACAAGGTGGCCACAGCTGCTACGTACAGTTGCTGTTGAACAGTCTATTCCCAAGCCAAAGGCAGCATGGACTGTTGAAGATATTGAAGAGGTCCACAAGGACAAGAAAGCCATGAAACATTCTGTTTAATGGCCTGGATCAAGATATGTGCTAAGGAAATTGGGATACTGTGCAGCTCATCTGTGAAGGCACTGAGCAAGTTAGAGAGAAAACAAAATGCAGCTTCTCATCAACAGTATGAATATTTCATTTTGAAGAGGGAGAATCATTGAATGATACCTCAACAGATTACAGAAAAATATTGAATGGATTAAAGCTGTATAGGGGAGAGTGTACCAAGCAAGGACTCCAACTTAAAATTCTATAAGGTCTCTACCAAAGGAATGGAAGCCTATGACTG